>NC_137682.1:16889116-16891616 GCF_963989245.1 Nansenia antarctica
CAGTCTAATCATCCAGTCTGTGACGCAGACCAAACTCTACGCACGAAACCCCCTAAACAGAGTCGCTTGCCAAGTCCACCCAACAAACCCATAAGTCAAGTTAATCTACTCATTAAACCTGCAGTGCGTCATCGGAAAAATATCCTTTCTATATAGAATCTGAATCTGTTCCATATTCTCAAGAAAGTCTTGATGTAAATACAATTCATACAGAAACAATTACAGATGTCTATTAAAAGCTTTACAGTCAATACTTCTACTTCTTCTATTAAACATCTTCAGGCCATACACACACACACACACACACACACACACACACACGCACGCACACACGTCTGTATCTTTCCAATTATTTCTTTCCTTCTTTATTTCTCTCTCTCTCTCTCTCTCTCTCTCTCACACACACACACAGACTCACCGAACACCTGCACGTCGTAGAGCACAGTGGCGGTGCTGGCCGAGCCGATGCCGTTGTGGGCGTGACACACGTACGTGCCCGAGTCCCCCTCCCCCGCCGCGTCGATCAGCAGGTTGCTGAGCAGGAAGCGTGTGTTGTTATGGGAACGCAGGTCCTGTCCGTCCTTGGCCCAGGTGACCTGCGGGGTGGGGATGCCGCTGGCCACACACTCCAGGACCAGACGCTGGCCCTTGGTCACCATGATGGAGCGAGACGCCGGGGGGTAGATGATACGCGCCGCCTCCGATGTGGAACCTAGAGAGAGAGGGCGGGAGGGAGGGAGGGAGGGAGGGAGGAGGGGAATGAGTCAGTCTTCCTCATAGTTTGGTCAAACAACTAGTTTGATGTTACTGTACGGTTGAAACGTTACATCGAAGGTGAGTAAGTATATGAATTTAAACCCAAAAACGATTGTGGTCAGTGTTTGTGGTCGTGGTCAGAGTGTGTGGTCGTGGTCAGAGTGTGCGGTCGTGGTCAGAGTGTTTGTGGTCAGCGTGTTTGTGGTCGTGGTCAGAGTGTGTGCGGTCGTGGTCAGAGAGTGCGGTCGTGGTCAGCGTGTTTGTGGTCGTGGTCAGAGTGTGTGGTCGTGGTCAGAGTGTGCGGTCGTGGTCAGAGTGTTTGTGGTCAGCGTGTTTGTGGTCGTGGTCAGAGTGTGTGCGGTCGTGGTCAGAGAGTGTGCGGCCGTGGTCAGAGAGTGTGCGGTCGTGGTCAGAGAGTGTGTGGTCGTGGTCACTCACGGCGTATGCGCAGGCGGTCAGTAGAGGTGGAGGTCTTGACCTCCTGGGTGACGGGGTTGTAGGCAGCACACATGTAGGGTCCCTCGTCCTCCAGAGTGGCGTTGGCGATCTGCAGGTTCCCTGACGGCATGATGAGGTAGTTCCCTGCGGACACACACAGGGGGCGATCTTCAGCAACACCTCTATCACTGGGGCAGCGGGTTGCTCCAGCCATTATAACAGATCTTTTTATTTTTTATTATTATTATTATTATTATTATTATTAAAAAATATATATTGGATTGGATATATATATATTGCAAAGGGTATGTCAGCAGGGCATGGGCTGGATTTGAACCCATGCCGACATGGGCATATGTGTGTGCACTGTTACAGGCCATGGTGCTAGACCACCCCGAGCCACCTGATTGTTTCACTTTTGATACTTTGGTTCGTATCAGGGGCTTGGGCAGCAGCTATATAAGCTGACTCACATCTGTGGCTGAAGGACAGAGAGTCACTGGAGTGGGCTTCACCATTCCGGCTTTTCTCCAACCACACAGGAGTGCACTGTCAGTAGCAGCCACTGGGTGGCCCCCTGGAGTCTATCTGAGAGCAGGCAGGGAATGCGCCTCAATGAGGTTCCCATTTCCCTCCTTGATAAGGAGACATCAGTACCTACAGCTCCCTGGTACCATCAGCATACCAGCCACAAAAAGACTGGATGTATTTATTTTTTTCCCACTGCCTTCAAAGAACATAGAAATAAATGGTCGAAAAAAGTAAACAAAACTATTCCCATGTTTCAACATTCCCCAGATAACTCCCTTATCGGCAGTTTTTATGATGGCCCGAGATAGCGGGATTACAGCATTCCAGTAACTCAGGGAGGAAGATAGTGAAGGAGAGAGTGAAGGGGAGAGAGAGAGAGAGATTAGTACTAATGACAATGTCAGAGGCAGTCCAAAAAAAAGGGAGGAGAAAGTATGTAAGTGAGAGAGAGAATGCACAGGAGAGTGTGTTAGAGAGAGAGACAGAGACAGTAAGAGAGAGAGAGAGAGAGAGAGAGAGAGAGAGACAGAAAGTGAGAGAGAGAGAGAGACAGAAACAGTAAGTGAGAGACAGAAACAGTAAGTGAGAGAGAGACAGTAAGTCAGAGAGAGAGAGAGACAGTAAGTGAGAGAGAGAGAAGAGAGAGACAGAGTCAGTAAGTGAGAGAGAGAGAGACAGTAAGTCAGAGAGAGAGACAGTAAGTGAGAGAGAGAGAAGAGAGAGACAGAGTCAGTAAGTGAGAGAGAGAGAGACAGTAAGTCAGAGAGAGAGACAG
>NC_137682.1:16901616-16909116 GCF_963989245.1 Nansenia antarctica
ATGGTGGTTTGTGTACTAAGACAGTAGTAAACTTGAACGAAAACAACTGTGTGTGTGTGTGTGTGTGTGTGTATATGTACGTATATGTATCTGTGTAGTGTGGTCCTGTGTGTGTGTGCCTGTGTGTGTATGTATATCTGTGTAGTGGGTTCTTGTGTGTGTATGTACGTATGTGTATCTGTGTAGTGTGTTCCTGTGTGTGTGCCTGTGTGTGTGTGTGTGCCTGTGTGTGTGTGTATGTACGTTTGTAGGTATAGTAAACTTGAATGAAAACAACTGTGTGTGTGTGTGTGTATGTACGTATATGTATCTGTGTAGTGTGTTCCTGTGTGTGTGTGCCTGTGTGTGTATGTATGTACGTATGTAGGTATGTGTATCTGTGTAGTGTGTTCCTGTGTGTGTGTGTGTGTGTGTGTGTGTGTGTATGTGCGTATGTAGGTATATGTATCTGTGTAGTGTGTTCCTGTGTGTGTACGTACGTATGTGTATCTGTGTAGTGTGTTCCTGTGTGTGTACGTACGTATGTGTATCTGTGTAGTGTGTTCCTGTGTGTGTGTATGTAGGTATATGTATCTGTGTAGTGTGCTCCTGTGTGTGTACGTACGTATGTGTATCTGTGTAGTGTGTTCCTGTGTGTGTACGTACGTATGTGTATCTGTGTAGCGTGTTCCTGTGTGTGTACGTACGTATGTGTATCTGCGCAGTGTGTTCTTGTGTGTGAGGTGGCAGGCAGCAGTAAGAGTCAGTTGATGAAGCTCCATTGTGACGGCGCCACGCTGTGTTGTGCGGGGGCCAGGCCGGGCAGGGCCGGGCAGAGCTGGGCCAGGTCCCTGTTCTCTGGGGCCACTGCAGGGCCCATTGTCCCCCTGCCTCTGTGGATAAATTCATTTTGACAACCCTGCTAATTGGATAAAACCAGACTGGAGCCTCCTCCCTGAGCCCTCACATTCCATCTGCTTTCTGACATGGAGAGGACACGGGGGGAGGGAGGGAGGGGAGGAGGGGAGGAGGGGAGGGGAGGAGGGAGGGAGGGGGAGGGGAGGAGGGGAGGAGGGGAGGGAGGGAGGGAAAGGGGTTAGGGTAGGCAACTCCTTCTGAGGAGCTGAGCTGTTGAATATTTATCACCCCTGCCACCCCTCAATCTCCCCTCTTCTTTTCTACCACCATTTTATGTCCTTTACACCCCCCCCCATCACCCCCCCCCCCCCCCCCCCCCCCCCCTCCCTTGGGTTCTCCAAACACCACAAAGACCCCCCTTTAGATAAACACATGCGGTGTCAAGTGTGAGGAGTGCCGGGGTTCAACCGCTCCGCTCGGGCCCGCGGCCCACAATGCCGCGCTGCATAGCTGCCATGCGGGAGGCCGGTTGCCCCGGGCGACGCTAACAGGCAGAACGCACCTTAATAGAGTGGAGAGTCATTGTAAAGCAGTGAGCCGGCGCACGGACAAAGACCCCGCGGACCCCCGGAGAAAGGGGAGACGC
The DNA here is from genome assembly GCF_963989245.1 of Nansenia antarctica. Lineage (NCBI taxonomy): Eukaryota > Metazoa > Chordata > Actinopteri > Argentiniformes > Microstomatidae > Nansenia > Nansenia antarctica. The sequence continues at coordinate 16,903,100 of NC_137682.1, forward strand.
TACTCTGAAGGGCCCAGGGAAGAGCTGATGGGACCTGCTCAATGGCCAAAGAGAGGAAGGAGGGGGGAGGCTCAATGACCAAGAGGTTTGAGAGTAGTCTGTGGAGGGGTGTGAGGAGGAAGGGGGGGGGGGGGGGGGGGGTTTCAATGCCTTAGGGATTGATGTGAGATGGGTGAAGGGGTGGGGGATGGATGGATGGATAGGGAGGGGGGGGTGGACTGAGAAAGCAGAACGGGGTCTAAATTAATAGAGGGGATGTCAACTGGCAGGCGAGCAGGAGGAGAGAGCAGGGCCGTGTCAATGAGGGTGTGTGTGTGTGTGTGTGTGTGTGAGAGAGAGAGAGAGAGAGACAGCGTGTGTGTGTGTGTGTGTGTGAGAGCGTTGCGTCTGAATGTCTAACATATTTCCCCCTCGCTCAGTCAATCTGTTTCGCTGGCCTTTGGGTCGGGCTTGAGTGGAGTGGATGGGACAACGAGACAACAGCTATATGACACAGCCCCCCCCCCACCCACTCAGCCACCCATCCACCCACCTGTGGCCACTAGAGACCATAGAGAGAAGGGTTTGGAGAGGAGTGGGGGGAATGCTTCCAACCTCTGGGATGTGGAATGTCAACAGGCCGGCCCAGGACGACTCCCCCTCGCTCACCGGACCTCTCGCTGTGGCCACTGGCCGAGACGGGCCTGGAACACTAACAGGGAGGCTTTCATTCAGAACATATTTCATGTGTGTGTGTGTGTGTGTCTTTGGGTCGCGTGTTCTTCTTCATACTGACCCCAAAACCCTTAAGACCACCACCACCACACCAATACAACCTCCTTCACCTTCCCTCAACAAACTGTTACCACACTCTCCTTCAGCACGACCTCAACACCCTGGTTATACTACAACAAATACTATCTGTCTGATCGTAGCATTTTGATGTGCAAGTCAGTCTGCGAGTTAGCAGGACATTGTGGAGACCTCTCCTGGCGTTAGCAGGACATTGTGGAGACCTCATCCGATGTTGGCAGAGAACCCACACCAGCAGGTGGAAGACAGAGACACCCACAATCCTCCACTCCAGACATCACTCGCTCCCAGGCCACAAAATTACACATCAAAAGCATCGCTAACCAAGTTTGCCCTCCCCTCCCTCCCTCCCACCCACCCACCCCCCACACATACACCCTTCACAAAGTATTAACGAGCTATCCCCCCGCCCCCCCTCCCCCCTCCGCCCCCGCGCTCCGCTCCCTCCAACGCTAACGAGCAACAGATCGTCTCAGGGATTAACGAGGGGGGATGAAGCCAGCCCCGGAGCTCTAATCAATTAGGCACCGCTGCATTTGCATAATTTAGATAACGAGGAGGAATTAACCAGAGAGGGGTAATTATTGTGCTTCAGTGTTGGGAATGCCCTGGCTAACGTACCCACCCACATTCCTTAGCCTGGCGGTGGATGCCTGCGTGTCCTACCAGCCCATGGGAACTAGCACCACCTGACAGAGCACTACCCAGACTCCTTAGCAGCAGCCTCAACTCGGCATCATGAGTTCATCAACAGCCACACACACACAACAGGTTTCAAACAGACTTTCCAAGGCCCATATATTCAGTGCCAAGTGAAAAAGGCAGGCACGGAGACAGAGAGAGAGAGTGTGTGTGTGTGTGTGTGTGTGTGTGTGTGTGTGTGTGTGTGTGTGTGTGTGTGTGTGACTGTAAGCACTTGTATGCCGATTGTGTTTGTCATTACTGTTTTAAGTTACTGCTTTGCTCTCGTCACACCATATGCAAAAAGACAAACACGTTCAAAGCCTCCAAATAGAATGATTAACTTCTTTCATGCACAAAGAGCCTTTAATATCATGTGAGTGTGTGTGCATGTGTTGGGTCTCTCCAGGGAAGCCAGTCCATTTCTGAGAAGCTTTCACGAAGAGCCAAGCGTCCTAGCACACACACTGAGTAATCACTCCCATACTCCAGAGAGAGAAGACACCAAACTAATGCCCAGCCTCTCCCTCTTTTTCTCTCACACACACACACACACACACACACACACACACACACACGTAAAAGTAGACTCACAGAGGCACACACAACTTTAAAACTCAGGAGCTCACCTCACAAATGTTCCCTTTTCAAACGTCAACAAAAAAAACGTTGCCTACACTCATCAGCTCAATAACCACACAGATATGGATATAGAATGTACCTACACATAAAATACAAACAAAAAATAACACACTCATTAAAGATACTACATGTACTCACTGTACATTTACACACACACACACACACACACACACACAACTCCCTGTGCGTTCCTCCAGGGCTGCAGTGAAGGCAGGGAGGGAGAGAGGGGGGGAGAGAGGGAGGGAGGGAGCGAGGGAGGGAGGGAGAGGGGGGGACAGAGAGAGAGAGAGAGAGAGAGAGAGAGAGAGAGAGAGAGAGAGAGAGAGAGAGAGAGAGAGAGAGAGAGAGAGAGGAGGGAGGAAGGGGCCCCTGGTTCTTTGGCAGCTCATACATCAGAGTGAATGGAACCAATTATAAATCAAGAGCAATTTCTCCCCATTATTCAACAGAACCAGGAGAGCACAGACTGCCTGCCTCCTCTCCTCCTCCTCTCTCAGGGAAGGAGGGAGGGAGGGAAGGAGGGAGGGAGGGAAGGAGAGAGGGAGGGAGAGAGAGAGAGGGAGAGGGGGGTAAGAGATATGCTGAGGTAGAGGACCATTTTGAAAAGAGAAGGAGAGAATGAAGGAGTGAAAAACAGCAGAGTATGGGGATAGCTAAATGCTTATAACTATGACAGGTTTGTGTAATAATCCCTATGTGACTGAAGGAATGAAAAAGATTGTTTCAAAGGATTGAGTCCAAAGCAAGTGTCAAAAACTGGATTAGTGTGTGTGTGTGTGTGTGTGTGTGTGTGTGTGTGTGTGTGTGTGTGTGTGTGTGTATGTATGTGTGTGTGTGTGTGTGTGTGTGTGTTAACTTAACAACTACAGTACAACATCTGAGAAGGCAAGCCAAAGCATCCCTGGAAACTACAGTTCTGGTGTTGTGTTTGTTGAGGAAACACAAACAGCCTACCTAGTGGGATTAAACAGATTATCTATGAGATTATCGCCAAATCTGTGAAAAGCCACCTCACTCCACAATGTTAGTTTAGGGACAGTTTTTTTTATTTTGTTTTGTTTTTTAAATCCTTCTGAATTTAGGTGACTTTGGTAAAAAAAAAAAAAATAATCATTAGACAATGGCGGCCACTGATAGGCCTAAAAACGTGATGTCTTCTTTCTCATTGGGTGGAAAGCATTCCAAAAACATCAACAGCATGGCGTCTTGATTGAGAAAATCAACTCGGAGCAAGTAACAACCACAAACTCCAATACCAGTAAACCATAAAAACAAGTTCCAGCAAAACAAGAGGACGACATCTCACGCTCATCATCAATCATAACATTCCAAACGCTGTCCGAGGAGAATATATAGCCTAGTCAGGAATAACCAACTGGCAGAGGATGACAGGGAAGCAGAAGAATTGTTTGGACAACAATACAGACTTTCACCATCTCCCCAGGGTTGTAACTAAGGCAACTTTCCATCTCTGGATGAACTACATGAGTTGCTTTCAATTGTATTCTATCCAACAATTTTTTGTGTGTGGAAATGCGTGAGAGACAGAGAGAGAGAGAGAGAGAGAGAGAGAGAGAGAGAGAGAGAGAGAGAGAGAGAGAGAGAGAGAGAGAAACTATGTGACGTTCCAGTCAGAATGCTATCTTGTGCTTGTGTGTGAATGGTTTATAAGAGGGTGCCTGTGTTGCTCTTGGCTCGTTGAATAGCCCTTAATCTTTGTACAAATATCTACTTTGCACACAGAGGGCTGTTTGTCTACACACACAAAGTGCTTACTTACCAGTGTCTGGAGTTTATCAATGATCTAACAGCACTATGCCAACTTCACACGACAAACAGCAAGGGTGTGTGTACGCTTGCCTAGAGGTCACCAACACCTTCACTCAAACTGAACACTTCAAAGGACACACACACACTTCTCCCTACAGTGTCAAACAGGTCCACTCACTTTCTCCCTCCTCCGTGGAGACTCATTCCATCCCTCTCTCCACCACTGTCTTTCATCCCTACCTCCACCGTCCCTTTCTCCTTGCTTTTATCTCTCCTCTGTACGTCTCACCTCCCCCTCTCTCCAACATTCCTCTCACTCACTTTCGTTTCTCTCTTCACTCTCTCTCTCTCCATCCCTGCCTCTCTCTCTCTCTCTCTCACTCTCTCGTCCTCTGTGGGAGAGGCAGTAGGTGAAGGTGTGCAGGCCAGGGCAGGTCAGCTTCTCAGGCCCAGGGGAGATGACTGTCTTCTGGCCACCTGCAGGTCCAGGTGTCCCTCTCTGGGTCTCATTGACTGATGGGCCACTTCAACTCTCCAGGCCATACTACACCTAACATACCTAACCCTTAACGCACCACAACAACCCCAACGCTGACACACAAAGCAACGTCAACAACCTAACCCTGACCACTTTTATGGACAAAACCTCAACAAGCTAGTGCTGCTGACACGATGTAAAGAAACAGAGCGAAAATCAGGGCAAGCACAAGCTCAGAGAAACTGTTTTCCTGTTTGCTACAGCAATGGACAGCCACTGTTTTGAGATCCACGCAGTCTACACTCTGACACACTCATTTCACCAAAACATGCAGGTGATTCTGAACAGGGGCTTGTTCTGGACAAGAGTGACAAGCAGTGCATTCCTGTGTCAAGAGATAATCCTGATTGGAGAACCATCCCGCACACACACACACACACACACACACACACACACACACACACACACACACACACACACACAGGCCCGCAGATAGCTGCCTGCAGGCTGTTATGGCTGCATGAGCATACCCGCTGTAACAGAGATGAAAGCATACCCTTAGGAGGGTTTTTTCTCCTTTTGCCAATTAACAGAAATGTTACACCCTCTATGAAAACAATAAACCTTTCCACAGCCACAGCCAAAACCTAAAGACAGTCAGAGCAAGCACTATCTCGCCAAAAGTCCTAGCCAGGAAAGAGCTGTGGACTCCTGGCCAATGAATCTACCCATGAACTCATAACTTCAATAAAAGTGATCCGTGGAGGCATTGCCATAGCAAGATGTGTCCACCCGGAGTCATAGCAAGGGAAATACAGTAACTACCCAGCCAACTACCCCGCAAGAACAAAAAAGCCATGCTCAAACTGGCAGCTTCACAACCTCCTCAAACTGTAAGGTCTCGTTTCTTATCTTCTTGGTGGGTCAGTGCACCTACCTACCAAAACCAATTCATTCATCAAATAAGAACAGGGCAAAACAATTGGACCAACTCTGCGCCATAAATGCACAGCTTTGTCGTTACAGATGGGACTACTGCACGTCTGTCCCTTATAACCTGTTTCTAACGGCTAATGGTTTGGCATGGGACAGAAAAATCAGTGTGTCCATCGGCGCATAACTAATGATTCCTCATAACATCGCCACCAAATAAGGTCAGAATATAATAAGGCCAAGCAGATAATCAGACTGGGATCAATTAGGGACCCTGCACTTTGATCCACCCGACCGCCAATGATCAACAACAATTTACGCTACCAAACAAGTGGCCAACGCCAAAAGCATGGACTTTGTTGTAAACCAAATTAATTCACCGATTTCGTGATTGGAGGAGGATTTTTTTTTCTTTTCGACTTTTAATCTCCTCTCCTGTCTGGCTGCATGTCTGTCATTTAATTGTTTAGTTTTTTTTTCTATGCGAGTCAGTCAGGCTAGATGTAATCCAAATAACAAAACGACACCTGGGGGTTTGAAACTGGAGACCCTACGGCTGTTCCCGTAGCCCCCCTCCACGTCCCCCTCCACGTCCCCCGCCGACCCCCCTATGCGACTGACACCCTGGCGAGGACTCGCCTAGTGCTCATTAGCGGCATTGGATTAAAAAAAACATTCTCTCATTAAATCACTCCTGAGAAAAAAGGATGATATAAGACGC
>NC_137682.1:16928870-16933870 GCF_963989245.1 Nansenia antarctica
GCTGTGTGTTTTCCTTTGTGTTGCGGAATTCCTGTTTGCATTTACCTTCTCCCAAAAAGGGCAAAGGAAAACACAAACAGAATGAAGGGATTAAAGGAGATTACAGGTTGTCAGGGTTCTGAAAATCAAAGTCACTATGTGTGAGTGTGTGTGTGCGAGTGTGTGTGAGAGAGAGAGAGAGAGAGAGAGAGAGAGAGAGAGAGAGAGAGAGAGAGAGAGAGAGAGAGAGAGGAGCGAGAGAGTGTGTGCAAGGAACGATAGACAAAAGACAACATTGACCAGTGAGTCACTCATGTATCAACAATATCAACATTTTCGTATTAGACAAAATTCTATGTTTAGTGGGACGATATAACCAGTTCATCTCATAACAGCAGAGTGGTGTGTGTGTGTGTGTGTGAAGTGGTGCTGTCACCATATGATGAAGAATATCACCATATATTATATTACAATGAGATGCATCAAGATTACACTACCCAAGCAATAACTGACACCCGGGTGGCACACACACACACACACACACACACACACACACACACACACACACACCCCTTATAAGCCCACAGCCCACTGGTAGCAAACAGTCTAATGACGTAGCATAGAGATGCTAATACGCCACAGCTACTTGTGACAGCAGCTACAGGCCTACTCAGCACTAAGTCTTAAAGTGAGAAGCACCCAGAAATGTCAGAGCCTTTTCTACAATAGGTACTATACAGTAGTCATAGCAGAAACCCCAGTTAAAAGAACATCAGGGCAGTATGTTTCCAGTGATCTCTCGCTCTCTCTACCATTAACAGACATGTAGGCTAACTCTGCCATTAACAGCCATGTAGGCTAACTCTGCCATTAACAGCCATGTGGGCTAACTCTACCATTAACAGCCATGGAGGCTAACTCTACCATTAACAGACATGTAGGCTAACTCTACCATTAACAGACATGTAGGTTAACTCTACCATTAACAGACATGTAGGTTAACTCTACTATTAACAGACATGTAGGCTAACTCTACCATTAACAGACATGTAGGCTAACTCTACCATTAACAGACGTGTAGGCTAACTCTACCATTAACAGACATGTAGGCTAACTCCACCATTAACAGACATGTAGGCTAACTCTACCATTAACAGACATGTAGGCTAACTCTACTATTAACAGACATGTAGGCTAACTCTACTATTAACAGACATGTAGGCTAACTCCACCATTAACAGACATGTAGGCTAACTCTACCATTAACAGCCATGTAGGCTAACTCTACCATTAACAGACATGTAGGCTAACTCTACCATTAACAGACATGTAGGCTAACTCTACCATTAACAGACATGTAGGCTAACTCTGCCATTAACAGACATGTAGGCTAACTCTACCATTAACAGACATGTAGGCTAACTCTACCATTAACAGACATGTAGGCTAACTCTACCATTAACAGACATGTAGGCTAACTCTGCCATTAACAGACATGTAGGCTAACTCTACTATTAACAGACATGTAGGCTAACTCTACCATTAACAGACATGTAGGCTAACTCTGCCATTAACAGACATGGAGGCTAACTCTGCCATTAACAGACATGGAGGCTAACTCTACCATTAACAGCCATTCAGTCTGACTCAAGAAGAAGCCTAAAGCTCAGGACATAATGGGCCAGTTTCACAGACAAGGCTTAAACCTAGACCAGGATTAAATCACACTTGGAATGGAAAATCTACATTTTAGTCCAGGATTACCGTAGTCATAATCTGCGTCCATGAAACCAGCCCAGACAGCTAAGGGAGCTAAACCAGTTAGCCGGTAGGCAAACTCAATGTTGCCAACTTGCCATAGTGCGGCTGAAATATACTTAGATAACACCTCTATGACACGTCGATCGAGTCACAGAGACTAGGCTGTTATGCACATTAAAGCATACAAATAGCCATCACTTGAATTAACTTTGTTCTTTCTCACAGACAAATATATATATAGAGAGATAAAGATTGGTCTTATCAAAGATTGGAGATTTTTCTATGTCACCAAGTGATAGATCTCAGTAGCAGGCATTCTTACTTCCAAAGTAAATGTTATTTTTCATAGACATCTGAGCTGGGAACAGGCTGAGATATGGATTGAAGTACAAGCACGCGCACACGCATGCGCACACACTTTGTAAAACTTGTTCTCAGGCCCTTGTGAAGGAATCTTATCAGGTTTATATTTGGAGCTGGGGATGCAGGGGGGAGTTCAGTTAGTGTGACATATCACAGGTCACCCTCTCTCATCACACACACACACACACACACACACACACACACACACACACACACACACGCACACAAAAGGCGAGCCAAAAGAGTGTGATATATTCCAGGTCACCTTCTCCATTCATAGAGGGGTTAGAGTTACAGTGGTGTAACCCCTCCATACAAAGAAAGCTGGAACACAGGCAGAAACACACACACACACACACACACACACACACACACACACACACACACAGGATTAGGTGTGGGAATAGGTAGGATGGGGGGGGGGTGAGCGGGTGTGTGTTTGGAGGGTGAGAATAGTGAAGGAGTATAAAGGGAATGTCCAGAGGGAGAAGGGTTAATAGAGGGAGGGAGGAGAGGAGAGGAGAGGGGGGTGTGCATGTGAGAAATGGGGGAGGAGAAAGGCATGCTCATAACTGAAGTGCAGATTCTGTCACCAGTGAGATTTAATACAGCGTTTAATGATCCGCCTGAGCATCTGTACAAACAAACAGCCACACCACACACACCACACACACCTACACACACACACCTACACACACACACACACACACACACACACACACACACACACACACACACTGATCTACACAGACACGCACACCCTGCTGGGCAAAAAGCAGACACAACACACACACCTAGACATACAAAGGAAAGTCTGGTCTAAAATGGGACAATAAATTGGAAGTGTCAAAGAACATGTGTGTCTATATTAAAAGGTGTGTGTGTACGTGTATGAGAGAGAAAGAGAGAGAACAAGAACGAGAAAGAGAGAGAGAAAGAGAGAGAACAAGAACGAGAAAGAGAGATAGAGAGAGAGAGAGAGAGAGAGAGAAAGAGAGAGAGAGAGAGAGAGAGAGAGAGAGAGAGAGAGAGAGAGAGAGAGAGAGAGAGAGAGAGAGAGAGAGAGAGGTGATTAATGACCAGCACAGTGAGGATGTTTGTGTAAGACTTGTAATGCGGGCGTCCTGACAGCAGCAAGGGGGGTTGTGGGTAAGATTGATGAAATGTATATCCAAGACTATCACGCTGATCTGGCTGTACATGCCACCACCTTTACTGTAAAGACTGGATGTGTGTGTGAGAAGGTGAGAGAGAGTGTGAGTGTGTGTGTGTGTGTGTGTGTGTGTGTGTGTGTGAGAGAGCAAGAAAGAGAGAGAGACACGTGGTGTACTGTATGTGTGTGAGGGGGAGAGAAAGAGAGGGCAAGAAAGAAAGAGAGAAGTGTGTGTGTGTGTGTGTGTGTGTGTGCCTGCATGCGTGGTATTTGATATGAAGGTGACAGATGGAGCCTGTCACAGCGTCACAAGCGGCCATGTTTACCCAGGAGGCTTTGCTCTCAGAGTTTGTTTTGACGAGAAGGAACGCCAAAAGGAGATCGCGTTACTCCCCCCCCCCCCCCCCAACTCATCACCCTCCGATGGCTCTCTCCATCCCTCTCTCTCCCTCTCTCTCTCATTCCTCTCTCCCTTCTCCTCTCTCTCAACATCCAGATTGTTGATCTCACATATAACATAATTAACATGCCCTCCCCCCCTTACTCACAAACATACTGCGCACACACACACAAAGACACACACACACACAAGCACACACACACACAAAGACACACATATACAAAGACACACATATACAAAGACACACACATACAAAGACACACACACACACACACACAGACACACATATAAGACACACATATACAAAGACACACACATACAAAGACACACACACACACACACACACACACACACACAAACACACAAACACACTCTCTCTCTACGGTCTCTTCCTGTGCATAGAGAGAGTGCTGACAGATGTAGAGGTAGCAGCGTGGGAGGGGGGGGGGGGGGACATCCGCCAGACTACCGACCGCAAGATCAGCAGAGATGAGGCTCACCTCCCAAAAACAAAAGAACCAGAGGAAGGAGAGAGAAAGCAGGAGGTGAGGGGTGAGAGAACAGGAGGTGAGGGGATGAAACAAAAATAGGGTGATAGGTCGCTCGGAGGTGAGATTGAGATAAGTCTGCCCGCGCTAACTCAAACTCACAGTTTCAGACACACACACACACACACACGCACACACACACACACACACACACAGCTGCCCTCGCTAACTCAAACCCACCCACACACGACGCTGACCCTACATCAGTTATTTTAAGTGCAGGGTAAGATAAGTCTCTCACGGCGCTTTCATCTCTGCCGTTCGCTACTCACCACGGCTCTCTGAGCCGATCTTCTCACTCTCTCAGCTCTCACACACAGACACACACACACACAACACACACCACACACACACACACCACACACACACCACACACACACCACACACACACCACAGACCACACACACCACACTCACACCACACACAGACACACACACACACACACACACCACACACACCACACACCACACACCACACACACACCACACACACCACACACACACCACACACACCACACACACAGATTACCAAATCTAATTCATTACTGAATGAGTTCCCGCCTTTTCAATGTGTGAGACCAGGGGTGCTTTTAACTTCTCCCAGAAACCCTGCTGTTTTAATCAGATACGACTCCCAGTCTAGCTAATTACATAGGTACTAGAGTCACTCTGAATGCTCTCATTGTCTCACTTCATACACACACTGCACGCTAAGTATTAAAGTCTCCCTCCCTCCTAAACACCCCCCCCCACACACACACACACGCAATGAATACCACATCATACTGAACACACAC
>NC_137682.1:16946370-17107968 GCF_963989245.1 Nansenia antarctica
ATTGATCTGTCAATCAGCTTTATTGATCAGACAACAACATCAGCAGCGTCCATTAAAAAACTAAATATAACCCTCAGCCTTCACACTCAAGGTCCGCATCGCCTTTCATCGTCCACGACCATCTCCCGAGGCCTGTTGGTGTGTTTGTGTGTTTGAGCGGGTGGGTGTGTCTATGTGTGTGTCTGGGTGTGTTTGTGTGCCTGCGTAAATGAGCATCACATCCTATAATCGCATGATCAGGATCTCCTTGGAGACCAGCCCAAAGCCACAGCCACAGCCACAACCACACGCACGCAAACACACACACACACACACACACACACACACGCACACACACACACACACACACACACACACACAGTACTGAGAATAGGACATCAAACACCACCAGGAATGGCAGCTGCTGACCCGGATATTGACACATCCTGTTGCTCCTGATACCTCCGAGTGGCTGATACCACACACACACATGATCCAGATCTGCCAGCTTTAATCTAATCACAGACATATGATACCACACACACACACACACACAGACAGACAGACAGACAGACAGACAGACACAGATACAGACAGACACACACACACACACAGTTTGATTGATGGCTAAAGTTAGGAGCTCCTCGTGACTACTTTGGAATACGAGGCAGAGTGTGCTGATCTGAGGCCTGTCCTGCAGCTGTTTCTCCTGTAGCGTTTGGTAATGCTGGTTGTGAGGACTTCCGGTTTGTCTAATGGCGAAGTCGGTGCATTCCGGGAGAGCTCTGTTCAAATCCTTTCTAAAATCGATACAGATTTGCTTTATTGCTACCAGTAATCTGGGCAAACCTGAACTGAAGGTTAATCATGGGAAAACCTTCTAAACAACAACTCCAGCCTACAGACGAACAGTCTCCTGAAGGTGATCAATACGGTAGAGACGCTTGCTAGCCGAAACGAACAACCTACTGCCAGCAACGCGCCACTAACCCTGGCAGACATGGAGCTTTATGGAGGTATTCCTGAAGGAAACGTTCGATATTGATGCCTTCCCTACTCCTCCAGAGTCGCCATTACCAGTAAGACTCGCGATGCCCCTCCACGTCCATTCATGGCATGGATCCACCATTACCAGACCAAGGAGCATATCCTGACGCTAGCCAGAGAGGCCGGGTCTCTCTCTTCCCGTGGTGCCAAAATTCACATTTACCCCGATTTACCAGCGCTGAAGTCTCTTGGAAAAGGGCATGCGTTCCTCGTGGTCAAGTCTCAGCTGAGAAACGCCAGATTGGGGTACAGAATGCTCTTCCCTGCCAAGCTCCAAATCACACACAAAAAAAAACGACCTGGAAGTGGATGTTTTCTCCGCCCAGAGAACTTTCCACCTTTCTTCAAAATGACCAGCCAAATGCATCTCCCCCATAGTCTAAGCTGTGAAATATTAGCTGGTGTGGGAAAATAAAGATTGTCCTGTCTCTGAATTTTGTCCCACTCAAAATATTAAATATATTTACCAGGAGAGATTTTTGAGACTCTGTATAAAATCATAAAAAATGCAAAAACCAAGGCGAGACAAAGATGGCTAAAATTTAAGTAAACGTTTATTGCACGCTTCACAGAATGCAACAAACAGCGAGCAGAGGAGCTTAGGAATACACAAGCGGACAAGAGGATCCCCGAGCTCATACTAGCTAACCATGGTCTGGGTTAGCTCTTTTATAGAGCTAAATGTGTCTTATTCAGCTCTTTTCCCAATAGATGTGATCATTAAATGGCATTTAGGTATTAGGTCACCTCCGGGCCACTGAAGGACACGCTCCTCACCATCCTGAACAAGGCCTTTGAGGGCCTCTCTAGGGAAACATGGATTCTACCCTACTCCAGGTCGTCTTGCCCTGTTGATTTTATTGAAGATCCTTTAATCACTCATCATCTTTGATACACGGATATGAGATGAGTTTAATGGGTGAGAGAGAGAGAGGAAGCATGACATGCAGGACATGTCCACGGCTGGAATCGAACCGGGAACCCTGCGGTTACGTGGTCGACGTTTAACCCACTACGCCACCTAAGCGCCCCTGAGATGAGTTTTAAGTGAGAACATCAACTTGAACACCCAGCTAGTTGTCAAATACACATCTTGTGTACAGGGAAACATGTTAAAACATGACTTCTTAACTACTTTGTAAGTGTGCCAGAGTTGGGATGAGAGAGAGAGGTTTTTTCTCTAATGAGGTGAGAGAGAGTTGAACCCAGATAAGACTGCAGCTGCAAAGCCAAGCTGCCCCCTCTCTCCCTGTCTATCAACCGCATGTCCTCTATGCAACCAGACTAGTGCTTCGTATGGAGACACAGAACTACACTACTGATATAGAGTTTACGGTGTTACAGGAACTATATTAGATACCAATACCAAGTTACCGGTAGTTAGATTCATAGTGATTAGTTAGATCAAGTTAGTAGTTAGATCAAGTTAGTTAGATGAATACCAATATAATATATCTATATATGTTTAGACAATAATCTAAGGAATATTATTGACCATATACCGGTACTGATTTTAGCTATATCTATATATGCATATCTTAAAACCCATGAGATATAACATGGATGCATAGGTCTATTTAAGATCGACTACCACACCACCCCAGTACATGCTTTCTGGGGTACACATAACTCAAGCAATTTAGCATAACAACCTGTTGGATATACCATTGGAAGCAAGCTTTTTCTTTCAGTGTTTTGATCTTTTCTGTTTGTCATAGTTATAGGCAGAGTTCTAACCCCGTCCTTACCCTGCTGAGGGCAATAAATGGCTACCAGGTCTATGCTGTATGATCCTGTTGTTCTTAGGCCTGAAAGAACCTCAAGCCGTACCAATGCTCCCACACAGGGACACTGTGCACGGCCCAGAGCTCCTCGTAGCAGCCGTCTCCTCACCATTAACCTGTTCTCTCCCTCCTCTGTCCAAATGACTATCTTGGGGGGGGAATGATGGTAATTTGTACATGGAGGAAGATGATGGGGGATGAAGGTTAGGGGGGAATCTGGCCCTCCCTTCCTTACAGTATAACAAAGGTGAGGAATGATGGCACCGGAGTGAACAACGCAGAGCAATCACTCTGGTGTGGTTCAACATTGTCTTGAGTTTCTAGGGTCAAAGACAGACTATGGAACACAGAAGGGTAATTGCATATAAATGTATAGCACAGGAAAACAAGTAGAGAAACAGGTTTCATTGTGTGCTTACAACAGGAAATCAGTTTTTTATAGCTTGCTCTAGACAGTCAATTTAATGTTGTGAGTCTTAAATCTTAAATGTAGAAAAATGTCTTATTGCATATAATAATTTTCTCTTACACCGGCCCGCTCACTGGGAGCAATTTGGGGTTCAGTGTCTTGCCCAAGGACCCCCCTCGACATGTGGCCAGCCGGGGCTCGAACCGCCGATCTGCCAATCATGAGATCATTAGACGGCAGCTCTACCTCCTGCGCCACAGCCGCCCCAGGGTCTCATATGTTATACTGGACCCAGGACACGGTTTGAACTTTACCCTGGACCTTCGTAAAACATCGTTGTTCAAGCGTTACCATCTCCTCTTACTAAACGTGTCCCCTGGGCATGCGTAGGCTTGGTCTTGAGCACAGGACACTCTGACGGACATGAGTGAGGAGATGTTTGATATATCCTGCATACATAATGCAGTATGCAGTATGCATTGTGTGTGTGTGTGTGTGTGGGTGTTTGTATGCGTGCATGTATGTCTAGGTGTGTGTGTGGAGGTATGGGTGTATGTGTGTATCTATGGTAATGCTGGTTTGATTGCTGCGGAAGGACTGTGATTGACAGACAAGAGGAGACGCTTTAACACACAAGGACAGAGAACGAGGCCGGGGCTGTGAATAACAGCTAGAGTAGAGGACGATGGGGGAGTAGGAGGCGTCAGGGCTAAGAGCTATAAGACCTTCATCTCAGAATCAATAAGAGCAGTGAATCCCTAAAACATAGACTAAATAGGTTCGGGAAGACAGGGACATCAAAGGGCACGTCTAGAGAACCCGACTGGCCAATCAGAGGCCTGGAACGCATGATCCAATAAGATGAGCCCGGAGAGCACCCACATTAATCGTATCAATAGAACTAAAATAGCTCCATTTCAGAGCAGAATCGAATCTCCTGACAGTAATGGCTGATCAATATGTGTTAACTGACTGAGGGAAGGATTCCTCCCCTGTAACATGGACTAAATGGATTCTACGAGCACCAGAGAGAAATGATACAAGACAACAGAAATTATCGAAGGTATTAGCTAAATACAGGACCAATACACGGCTGGCGTCACACTGACTCAAGCTACAATACTGTCAAGGTCTTCTAGTTACTGCGGCTATAGCTACAGCTGTGGCCATCAAACATGCAGACAACAGCTGCGAGACCGTTGGTGAAAGAGGTCCCCCGCGGACTCCCAGTCCATAACCCTGATATATAGCCGCATGACTCCAGAACTTTCACCCACATGGGTTTCAGTCACAGGATATTCTGCTGCTTTAGACCCGAGATGCGTCTCTGTCAGCGATCCAGACGACTGTACTACACATCTTCCGTTGTCTTCGCCAGAGTCGTATACACTATTCAAAACTGGCATGTTAGAATTTTGGAGGAAGTAGTGTGAGTAGTGTCAGGGAGTTTGATTTTAGCCCTTAGTGAAAGGAATTGATAAGACTTGTTTTGTAATTAGATTGAGTACTACGTATGTTGTTCTATTCAAAACAAATTAAGTCCTTTTCTATCCTATTCTATTCTATTCATTCCCAGACACAAGGCCAATTCTAGACAAATAAGTATCTTTAATGAAGATTCTCCATTGGTGATGTGATTAAGTCCAGGACTAGGCTTAATCTGAGTCTTAAACTACCCCCCAGGGTCGCATCCTCAAGAGTACATTTCTCCCTGAGACGCTTCTTATTAACGTTTACTTCTGTTGTCTGTATTTGCTTTATTTGCATTGCCTACTTTAACACTTTATGAGGCTTCATTGATTAAGGAAATCATAGGCACTTTCCTTTGATGCGCTGAACATAAAAAGGAAGCACTTCAAACACTCTCTAACCACGAACTAGCCTACATGCTGAGGCTTGCAAAACTTAATGAGAAAGTTATTTACCAGGTGAGGTTGCGCAAAAATGGTAGCAGGCAACATTTTAACGTTTATTCACGGGTGAATCAGCGCCCTGGAGCAAGGTTGAATCACTGTTGAATTTTGTCTCAGCGTCCTGGAGCAAGGTTGAATCACTGTTGAATTTTGTCTCGACTTGTAATTTGGTATTAAACGTTGTTTCAACGTTTTGTCAACGTTGAAACAACAACTGACATTATTCGAACCACACTTCAACCTTGAAGGTCGGTCACATGCCGGTTGGGATATTAGGCGAATCAGACAACAAGTTCACAAAAATAAATGAGCCAAAAGATACAAAACTAAAACAGCCAACCTCTATCACAGAGTATGCAAGATAAGTGTCAAAGATATCTAGCACAACTACCAATCAGTGTGTACAGGTGTGTAAAGCATACCTGACATGGTTGTCACAGAACTTGGTGGTCTGGGGTCGGTTGAGCAGAACCGTCCGGGCCGTGGCATCTATGGGATCCTCCTGGGAAGTAGTTCCAGACATCTCATCCTCTGCCTTGCGGTAGCCTGTGGTGGACGACCCTCCTGCACCGTTCGATTGATGGGAGAGAGGCGAGGCTGGGGTAAGTGTGTGTGTGGGAGACAGGGGAGAGACATAAGAGATGTGGTTTACAGTTCAAAAACTGGAGGCTGGACCAGACCAACACAAGAGGCAGGCTACACTGTGTGCTGATGTAACCAGGCGGTTACTCCCTCTGTCAATGACGTTCCCCCCATTCTAAACCAGCCCCTCTTCTTTCAGTGCTCGCTTCCGTCACCAATACATACACACACCCACGGGACCCCCTGTGTATAGAATCTGCTGAGTGATGCACAAAGGCGAAACAAACACCGTGGGTTTGCCTCCTTTTATACGGCGCAGAACCTTGTGTATTTGGGAATATAATAACATATGAACTTGTTACGTGACGTCGCGCCCCTGCTCTCTCTGCACCTGCACCGTTCCATACATCACCCTGTCTGTCAAGCACAAATCGAGTCGACTCTGGTTCGGTTTTGCACCTCCCGGTCTCCCTTTGTCGTTTTTCTCTCCTTGTTTTTTTTTTTTTTCAAGTATTTTTATTCAAAAGTTACACAATACAATATGATTAAACGTGTTGATTTTCATTTTTTTCCCCGTTTTTAAATCAAGGCAAAAGCACCGATCCCTCGCCCGCAGGCAGGCGCACACCCACTGAGCGTCGGAAGAACATTTTTCCATCATCGGGAATCGGGATGCGCTAAATAATGGAGAAGCAGCAGAGAGAGAGCAGCGCGACATGCAGGTCTGGACGTGACAGAATAGTTTACCCAGCTGGCGCAACACCGAGCCCGGGCGAGGACAGATGGAGCAGCACGCCCGTCCCTCGTTCCCCTTCTACGGCTTGGCTGTCAGGGAAGCTCCCGACGCTCGTGAATGTTACCAGCCCGCTGCCCGCACACCTCTGCCTGCCGCCGGGGCATTGGTCCGTCTCTGGCGGGTTCGAGTCGAGAAGGCTTTTTTTCCCCGGCGTGGCTCTTTATTTATATGTCTCTATGCACCGAGATATGATGATGAATCTATGATGCCCCCGCCAGACAACGAGCCATGTCTACATCGAGGCTTGACTACGGTGTTCCCAGCAGAGAGGGGAGAGAGCTGTTGCTTAAAGGGCCAGTAGCCCCCGAGGCTGGCATTGTGTCTACGGTCGAACACTGAAAAAAGGGGTCGGTTTACTTTACGGGGTATAAATTACACCAAATGTCATCCATCAGAAGATCGCTTTACTCACTTTCTCACACTGATTGTCTTGGACATCCACCTGCTATCTCTCCTCTCCTTCTTTAAGGTAACAGTCTAACAGAACATCATGTAACGTAATGAGGGCCAAGGCAAGGTGTACCACTTTATAATGCTTGTAGTCAGTCACATGAGCGAGACATACACTTGGCAATGTGTGGCTGGAATAGTAAACATCAGTCACTCTGCATCAATAATTCAATAATTCAATAACAGCAGCCCGAGGTTTGGTGGATTGAATGTCTGCTGTGTTCAATCGTAACAAAGCCTAGGGTCATAGTTTCCTATGGGTATAATGTGCCAATGGAAAACATGGAGAGAGCCCAAGTTGTAAGCTATATTCAGCATTTGTAAGGTTGTACCGTTCTGTACCATCGTAGGAAGACAGAAATGGCCCAACCAAAACACAAGCAGGTCATTAGCGCTATGGTGAAATCATTAATATTCTAACATGCACCTGTTTACTAAATTAGGACACATGTTCAGGGATAGATGTTCACTTCAAAGCATCCAGCATGCAGGAAGAGAAGACCATCATCAATCAACCACCCACTCTGGCGCTGTTTGGTCAAGCACTTAACCCAACCAACCCCCCCCTCCCCACCCCCCCATCAAGCCTCATGCAAGAGGGACTGTCTGTGAGAAGTACATCTCTGAGAGAGGAAGTTGTGGGGGATTGTAGATTATTCGTAGAGGATGCGTCAAGGTTATAGTCAGTGCGGTGAAAAAGGAAGAAGACACAGTCACACTTGGTTATATGTCTCTCTCTCTCTCTCTCTCTCTGAATTCCCTGTTCCCCCTCTCAACCCTCCCCCTGTTCCCCCTCTCAACCCTCCTTTTCAACTTACCCCCTGTTCCTCTCTCAACTCTCCTCGTTCCCCTCCCGTTCCCCTCTCAACCCTCCCCCTGTTCCCTCTCAACCCTCCCCCTGTTCCCCTCTCAACCCTCCCCCTGTTCCCCTCTCAACCCTCCCCCTGTTCCCCTCTCAACCCCCACCCTGTTCCCCTCTCAACCCTCCCCCTGTTCCCCTCTCAACCCTCTCAACCCTCCTTTTCAACTTACCCTGTTCTCCTTTTCAACTCATCCCCTGTCCCTCTCTCAACCCCCCCTGTCCCTCTCTCAACCCCCCCTGTTCCCCTCTCATCCCCTGTTCCTCTCAACCCTCCCCCTGTTCCCTCTCAACCCCCACCCTGTTCCCCTCTCATCCCCTGCTCCTCTCTCAACCCCCATGCTGTTCCCCTCTCATCCCCTGTTCCTCTCTCAACTCTCCCAGTTTCCCTCCCGTTCCCCTCTCAACCCCCCCCTGTTCCCCGTCTCAACCCCCCCTGTAAGACATCTCATTTCCCTCTTTTTCTGCAGACAACTTGACTTCTCTCTCCTTACCCGTTACCCTGCTCCACCTCTTCATCCTCATCACTCATCACTCCTCTCATCCTCCTCTGTAATTCACTTACTCTCTCTCCTCTCCTCTTTATTTTTTAATTCCCCCTCTCTACCTCTCTGCTCTTAAGGTATTCCTCCTTTCTACCTTTTTACTCGGCCCCCACTTTCTCTCCTTTTCCCGACTTCCACTTTACCTCAGATCAATACTGGCGCTGTCAGCAGCCCCCTTCCAGCTCTCTCATTTCTCCCTCAACAGATCAATGCGTCTGTTATACTCCTCCATGATGGAGTCGAGGCGCACAGTCACCTTAGTAACTCGTGACGTTACTGAGGTGTGAGTCAGCAACTAACCTCGGCCTGGGCCCAGCAAGCTCACCTACCTGATGGGGTCAAACACACACATGGTCTGTCTGACTTACCTTGGCATCTACAACAGACAAGGTCTGGTCACCTGAGCAGGTAAAACTAGACTCATCCTGGCCTGAGGACACAGACCCCGATCTTCAGGGCAGGTAAAACTAGACTCATCCTGGCCTGAGGACACAGACCCCGATCTTCAGGGCAGGTAAAACTAGTCACATTGATCGTGATAAAGCTGTGCCATTTCCACTAATCTAGATTCTAGATATACTCAGGTAATTAAGTATCACCTGAGGAGGTATCGTCAGACGCGCAGCCTACATTTACATTGACATTTTTGGCATTTAGCCCAAAAAAATCTAAGCCTGATTCTAAGCTGCACATTCCTTCTCCTCTGTCACGCTGTCCTGCCCATACACAAACAACCAGAAATCTCCCCCCAATTAAATATAACGATCTGTACTGTCACCATAACAAGCTCTTTACTCAGTACCGCTGTTCTGGGCTTTACCTGACCTTTCAGGTCAGTCGCTGGCCCGGTGCCAACCTTTTTCCCTCGCAGTTAAAAAGCAGGCCAAGCTCCTGAATAATGGATCTAGGCAGCCAGGCTGCATAATGAACCTGTATGCCCGCTCGGTGCATATTTCACCTGACACTCTGCCTCTGTGGCACGTCCATGGCTTCACTCAGCAGACGACTCGGATGTCGCCAACCGTCTGTGCGTCTCCCTCAGCGACTATTATGCAGCTCCGATTAGGCCGAGCGACAGCATTGTGTTCTAAATGACATGAAAACATCGCTATTGTGATTTAGCCCGACAGTCCACACCACACCATCACTCACACAGATACGGACTTTAGCCCTCACAAGCCAACAGAGGGATAGTTAGTCAGTTGGTCCTAACGGGGGTATTATCGGTGAATCGGAGAGGTCATACAGGCATTGTCACTGATGTCGGTCTTATAGGTTGACACTTAAATCTTTTTGTTTTGTTTTTATAAACAAACATAGTGCCCGCAAACAAATAGCCTCTCATCAATAAAGTCCAAGAATGCCTAATCTCGACCTTTTGAACCTCTCTTTGCTCAGCGGACTTCCCTCTCACATCCATACAATAGATTCCGTTTTTTAGTTTGGAATTTGCTAAGAATTGGTTTGATATAACCATGTTCCTCGGTGGCTCAGTTGGTAGAGCGTGGCACTAACAACGCTTAGGTTGTGGGTTCGATTCCCCGCTGGGATCATATACACTGAAAAAATGTGCACTCACTGCAATGTAAGTCGCTTTGGATAAAAGTGTCAGCTAAATGGCATAATATTATGTTGGCACCAAAAGTTACATAACAATTGTGCCGTAGCTGGAATACAGATTGGAATGTCATTGTCATACACTGTTTGGTACCAACATGGAGCACAGTTTAACTCACTCAACTACTGCTGTATCCAGTACATGGCTCGGCATTGATTTGGAGCTTGTCCCGTTATGGGGTCAGGAAAGAATTACCTATGGAGCGCTCTCTGGCTCTCTGACTCCTATGCACCATGGCTGTCCTCCTGGTTCGCCAAGGTGATCTGCAGGCTGCCCCCTACTCCCAGCAGGTCAAGGTTGGCCTGGAAGTCTGCTGGTTTGCTTGGGGCGGCAAAGTGGGTTCAGTTGCCACAACGGTGGAGTTGTGGGTAGGAAGTGAAAGCCTCTTACAGGCCAAGTGGGCAGGGGAGTAATCCTCTCTTGTGTCTGCTTTGCAATTTCTGCTAATCCATTCACGGCTAATCCTTCAGGTGAGTACGCACATGGACACTGTTAGGAATTCAGGTGTTGATGTGCGTTGTCAAAAGATGAGACCAGATCACCGGAGTCTTTGAGTGATCGAATGCCATGTGCACAATGGAGAGGTACAGCATACGGCAATGGAAAAGTACCAGAGACCTCGCTCAGCCCCCCCTCTTGCTCTGTGTCCATATGGGCTGCCAGTGCCCATTCGGAAGTCACCGTGTTTACCATGCTGAGTATAGGAGTGGCAGCAGCAGCTTAGCCTGAGTCAAAACACCTTCTTCTGGAGACAGAGACAAGAGGGCCTGATCAAGCCGCCTATAACTGTTCTGACAACTGTAATACTATTGCATAATGTAACTTATTAAATCAACCAGAATCACTATTCCCATCAACACACACACATATAATATTCATACCCACACACATACTCTCAAGTCCCACATATGTAAATACACCCAGGATTATTACCAAGGCCCATACTTACACTAAAGGCCCACCTTAACACTAACTTACACAAAGCTTAAAGCTATAGGAGGTTGGACGCACATTGACACGCACACACACAACCCACTACCATCTAATGCAGCAATGCAGTTCACATGCAATGATCACCCACCACCAATCCACTGTAATATTGAACTCAAACACATGCATGCATCCATGCGCTTGCTTTAAGGCATGCCATGTGCATATGCATGTGTCTGTGCGTGTGTGCGTGTGTGTCTGTGCGTGTGTGTGTGTGTGCGTGTGTGCGTGTGTGCGTAGATGAATGCGCATGTTGCTCTGTAGGTTTGTGTTATGTGTCCATTACAGTGTACTACTATAGAGGGTTACAAAATTCCAGTACGTTTGGATAACTTTCCGATAATTTGTCAAAATGTTTTCCAAATTATTGGAAAGTTTCCCAAAACTATTTTTTGGGCAAAATGTTGCAACCCTTCTACTGTATATCTAAACTGAATCGATGTGTGTGTCCATGAATGCTCACATTTGTGCCTGTGTGAGTGGAGTGTGGGTTTGTGTGTACTTTCTACAAGCACATGCAACGACTGTTGAGAGAGGTCAGGCTCCAGTCAAGTCACTGCTCACCAACCCTCGCCCTGGAGAGATACAGGGTGTGCAGAGATAAGCCCTGGAGAGACACAGGGTGTGCAGAGATACGCCCTGGAGAGATACAGGGTGTGCAGGGTGTGACCGACTCCTTTGATCTCTGCAGCTCTCCGGGTACCAGGATTGGAGACCACTGCTCCGAGCTGTTTTGAGATTGGCTGCATGCACCTGTGACTCCCAAGCAGCAGGGGGCGCCAGCCAGCCTGTATCAAGGCAAACTTCCAACTCACTTTTGTCAAACCTGTCTGCGAGGCGGGAGCGCATGGTGGCACCGACGCCCAGCTCTGGGTCCTGTAGGTCGGTGGGCTCCTGCTGCCTAATGGGAGTCAACACTAACTGCTCTGAGGGAGCCGGAGAGAGGCCGCCGCCGGAGAGAACAACACACACACACGCACACGCACACACGCACACACACACACACACACAACAGCAAGTCAGTACCGAAGCTACCCACCTCACAAAGCAACACACACCTGAGTCAACGCTGTGTGGGTAAGAATCAGTGGGTGGATGAAGAAGATGTACAGTAGAATATGTGCATGTGTGTTTTTGTGTGTCGGTATATGAACTGAACTGTATGTGGTTGGTTATGAGTGTACAGAAATAATGGAGGAAGGTCAATGAAGTGTGTGCAACATTGCCCCTCTGTGGCCAGATGGTGTAAATGCCTTCTAATCTGACAACAGTTCTTCTGGTACTTCCATTTCCCAAATGGTATCCTTAACAGCTTGGCAGCCATGACAACCAGGCGTTATCTGTTCCAAACAGGCCAGACTATCACAATGACCGATGTCATAAGTCACACACACACACACACACACACAATTATGTTACGCAATCCACCAAAACATACATCCCTGAAGGGTACAGTGATTCATTTCCATTAGGCATAGTTACTGTTCACTATACCATCCAGACAATGCAGCAGGCATAGCATACCCACCCCTCCATTCACACAGAGCTTCACACATTGTGGTCAGGGAGGGTGAACCATAGAAATCGATCGAGAAAAAAGATCTCCATGGGGTGAACCACAATTTCCCAGTGACGGAGCTTTTGCAGCTGACATACTTCCACCTGCACAGAATGACACACTGACACTGTTCTTTCACCTGTAGATGATAGGAACATGTTCATCTGTACTGTCTGGCCTGCCTGGCACCTATGAGCTGGTGCATAACCTCTACTTCCCTAATAAATCAGCTGCTGTCTTCACCCTTTCAATCTCCATATGGAGGTGTGTGTGTGTGTGTGTGTGTGTGTGTGTGTGTGTGTGTGTGTGTGTGTCAGCAGCAGCCATGGGTGCAAAGAGCAAAGAGCCAGGAAGGATTACAAGGACGGGAGAGAAAGAAAGAAAGAAGAGTAAGGCAGAGGACTGAGTCCTCATGATTAATGACTAATGTGATAGGCCTACTTGAATATCTCACAGGACCACGAAAGCAGCTGACTGAGGGTGGAAACAGGGTTCAACAGGGTTGGGTTTTCACCCTAGTGTTTCCTCCTAGCGTTTTCCAGATGTGCTTTTCTCCTATCCTGTTTATCTGACATTTCCTGCAGCCCAGTTGGCATCTCTCTTTCTCGGCAATATGGCCTGCTTTCTATTTCCGGAACCTGCTGGAGGCAGGCAGTAGTCACACACACACACACACACAGCTCTATAATGCGCTTGCAAAAACTGTCCCACAATGCACTTGCGCTAGTCACTCATCATCACTCAGTCATGCACATGCGGGCTCTCTTCCAGGACAATCTCTACAAAGCCCCCTGTCCAAAGGCAGCAACTGGTACCTCCCGGGCAACTGGCTGCCAAACCGCCCAGCCCCCAGCCAGCTCTCTCCCAAAACCCTGACCTCCTCCTCCTCGTCCTCCTCCATAGCCCCCAGAGCCTTTAACCCAAACCGCCCTGTCAATCTGATCTTGACGCAGTCAAAATAATGCAAGTCAGGCTTGTAGTCCATGACCACAGAGGGCCGATTTGTACTGTAGGCCTATTGAGCAGATCCCGAAGGCTTGTCTTGGGCCGCTGAAAAAAAATCGCATTTCATGACGCATTATTTTCAAAAGGATAAATGACAGTCTTACAACAGAACTTAAACACCATGTCTTAAATATGGATAAGTGACCTACTCTATCCGGTCCCCGTGTGACCTGACCTCAACAGGTGCATGAGCCCCGGCGGGCTTAGAATAAAGAGAGCGCTTTAAAGAGTCACGTGGTGTTTAAGTCATCGATGTAGTTAAACGTCTGGCTCTCTCCCCACGGTGTACCGCACTGTATAAAGATGCATCAAAGACTGTATGAAGATGGATCAAAACATTGGAAATGCCAACCCTCGTCATATACTTCCCCTCTCATCATGGTAGCGAGAATAAACCAATGCAAGTCTACATGTATCTATATTGCAACTCGCACGGTGCGCGCACAAGATTATGTTGACAGTAAAGCCATGACATCTCGTCCCTGCTCACCTGCACCCCCCCCCCCGCATCCTAATCTCTCTATTTCCATCTCTCTGCCATCACTCAGGAAGGAATATAGCATTTAGAGAGGGGGAAAAAACGATTGTGTAGTAGTAGTAGTAGCTTAAGGCCAGTTCACTGCGTGATGTTCACTTGTTTGTGGGTTCCGCACCCAACCAGCTGACATTCGTGCCAAAAGAATAATAGCTCCTCTGTGTTGCACTGACTGTGGATGACAAGCCTGAAGCCTTGCACCGCCCCCGGTGCCGCAGTCCATGGCTCAAGCCACCACCACAAGCGGTCCCCTATCCAGGCCCTGCTGTCATTACCAAACACACACGATCCCACTGTGTGCATGTGATTCATCAACGTGCAATAAATCAACCGTGCCATGTTTGTCGCTGACAGTTCGTTCCTACTTCTCCAGAGCTTAGAGATAGAACTACCCGTGGAGCATTGACATAACATAGCCTATATTACATACATCGGCCCCGCGGGGAACATGCTTATTGCTTACCTCCCTCGCTGTGGATCTTCTTCGATCTCCGGTTGAAGTACATCCTGATCTTGCACGGGTCTGTGTACGGTTAGAAGAGGAATATGGGCAGAGATCTGTGCATATTGGCATGCTCGTGGCTTGCTCGTGGCTCACGGACACAGCGGGGGAATGCGGGCCCCGAGGAATGATGCGCTCGCCGGGAAACTCATCACGTCTACGGACTCTGGACATCGGTCAGCCAACCCTCTGTGGTTCAGCTCGAGCGCGGCCGCGCGCAACGGGTGACGGAGATAATGTGTTGTGCGTGCGTGCGTGCGCGTCCTCGTCCAAGTGCTCGCCACAAAGTTGCGTCACTCCACTCGCGTGAATCTCGTCCCTTGTCACCCATTTGGCACATCGTGACGTTAGAATTATAAGGTTCTAGGATCTCCATTTTTGTCAAAATTAAGTTTTTTACACAATCTGATCCATTAGGTGTTTATTAATGCCTGTGTGGTGTTATTTTTTTTAAATGTTGACATTTTTGAGTTAGTAATTCATAAAATACAAAGGTTCCATCTCACCAAACATAATAATGCCATGGAATGTAAAAACTTTGACGCTCAATATCTCTGAACTACCCTAAACGGAGATATAACCTTATCATTCTAAGCTCACGCCTTGTCACCCATTTGGCACATAACTGCATGTACCGTGCCTTAACGCTGAGGTCACGAGGCTGCTTGCAGACAGTGCATTGTTTGTGTAGTCGTGCATCTATAAACACACAGGATAAACTAGTTTGTTTGGTGCCCTTTTATCTTGCCCTGACTTGCCCGTCCGTCTAAGATTGTTTGTGTAGTTTAACTGGCAACATAACAACAATCCCTGCTATCATAGTAACGGTCCATTTATGGGTACTGGAGATTTCATTCCCTACCAAACCTCTTTATAATATCAATTGGCATACATAAACCTCAAACATGTCAGTCAACCTTTTTGTGCATGCGTGTGCGCGAGAAAGCCAACAACCTGCACGAATAGAGACACTGACATTCATCATTGTAAGAACATGTGGGAACTGATGGTGGATGGGGAGAAACAACGTGGAACACATTGACCCCGGGGAGGCAGCAAAGAAAGAGATCACAAAATAACTCCAGGCATAACAAAGCTGTATTTAATTTTCCATTGTTAAGGAGCAGAGAAGAAAACCCATGTGTTTTATTTTATTACATAGTAACAGAATACATATTAATTTTAACTTTTTTTTTCTTTTTTTTGTTTAATCTTATCACATTATAACATAATACATATTCATATCTCAAAGGTTGTTTTTTTTATCTCGTTAAATAGGAACAGAATAAATATTTATTTTCTGAATTGGGTGGCCACAATCTCCTCCCACTCCATCTTTGATGGACATTCAGGCGACTGATGAGATTAGAGAAACGTTTAGGACATTCTGTTTTTGTCACTTCCTTCAGCTCTAACACTCACACACACACACACACACTCACACACACACACACACACACACACTTCCAAATACTTTGAGCTGCACTTGATTTAATCTACTTGGTGGAACGATCCCAAATGTGCAAACTGCTAGCGACAGTAAATCAAGCACATCTCAAATACTTCCCTGTATTTGAGTCAATTCTTCTGACACACACACGCACACGCACACACACACGCACACGCACGCACAAGTATGCAAAGAGAAATATGTCGGGTATCAAATCAGTCACTGGTTTCTTCTGCTTGGGACAACGCCAGGATGCCTTAAAGATGCAACAACATGACACCATTCCAGCTCTCACTGTTGTGAATACTGCCCCTCTGGGTGGAAGAGTGACACTGCATCGGAAGAGCCAACTGGCATACAATGGGGGGAGCAAGATGCATTTGGTGTTCACAAATCTAGGACAGCATAGGTAGTACAGTGAAAGTAAGAAGTATGGGGTGAGAGAGAGAGAGAGATTCTGGATATTCACCAAATCAGCCCTCACGAATCTGAAGACCCAAAGGTGTGTGAGCCAGGGGAAGGCATTAAGGGACTGACGTGCAATCAGTCCATAACATTTCTCCACAAACACCTCCCCATCCCCTGCTGAGGAGCCCCCCCCCAAAAAAAAGACGGTGCCTGGGATATATGAGTGTGTTGTGGAGACGAGCACCAGCATCTTTTCAAGAGCAGAAGACAAACTGCCTGTCTGTTTCTGTCAGGTGGCTAAACTCTAGATTTGAGGGTTGGATGGCGGTTCCCTCTCTGAGATGGGAGGTTTTGGGAGGGGTACTCTCTATGCCCTGATTTAAACAGGAGGTCAAGGAGTAACCAACAATGAGAACCAGCACCATTAACGTTTAACTACGCAATGCTGTCTTCCCCCCCCACCACCACCCCCTCATATTATTGCACAACTCCTCCCTATCTGTCATGAACATTGTTGTCGAATAGCCACAACAGACTATGTCTACTACAAGTACTTACTTAGCTCAATTACTTCACTGACTTCCTGATTATCATTTGCGTTCAGTGTTTCCTTCTGAATTGTGTTACTAACACACTTCTGTGTCAAAGGCAGTAGCTGATTTGAAGGGGTGAGATCTTAGGGAACCAAGTATGCATTGCCATTAACTGACCATTGTGGGTGTATGTGAAATTGATGGCAAGATGAGCGCTTAAAGGAAGGAGAGCAATCAAAAACCCAACTATGGACCACTGGCCACGTACAACCAAAGTGTACAAATTAAAATAAAATTAATACTAGCCTTCTTTGTCCAAACAACTTAAAACCATTTTATAATCTGCTGTAATAAGAGAACACTTTTAAAAGGGACAACATAGCTTTGAAGTGGAAGGTTCCAATGGAGGCTCTTTAAAATAAAGGGTTCCTACTTTATATTTTTCTTTTAAAATGCAAAGCGACTGAGGGGTTTAAGGACCTTCTCTTCTCAACCCAAAAAACGCAGGCGGTGACTTATTTACACGTATCAAATCAGAGACTGATCTAGAGATCGATCGCTGTAGTCCATGTGGGAATGGGAAGGCGTCCCAGATGTCAGACACGAGAGCTAGAGAGTGAGACTGATCAGCAGCAGCTATTGAAGCTTCTTAAGCGTTAAGTGCTATCCATACACGTTGA
The DNA here is from genome assembly GCF_963989245.1 of Nansenia antarctica. Taxonomy (NCBI): domain Eukaryota; kingdom Metazoa; phylum Chordata; class Actinopteri; order Argentiniformes; family Microstomatidae; genus Nansenia; species Nansenia antarctica. The sequence goes on from NC_137682.1 coordinate 16,964,014, forward strand.
CCTCCCAAGCATTGTGACAGAGGCCAAAGAGAAAAAGACGAGAAGAAGAAGATAGTCAAATAAAAACAACTCAACAGAACAAGGTGCTGAAACCAAAGAAGAAGTCGTCTAAAAAAATAAAGCTTTGTTAATTCTCTGCCTTAAAAAGGTTGTTGTTGTTTTTTTCTTCCCCCCCCCCCCCCGCCCCCCGTTTTTGGTTCTACTTCTTCTTTTTTTTTCAGCTTTAACACAATGGATCTCTCAATGAAATGAAAACATGAAAGCGCTATGTACATGCGGGGCCCGCTCGGGCATGCTCAGTTCAGCCACCAGAGGGCGAAGTGGGATTTGTGGGGGGGAAGCGGGGTGGGGGGGTCGAGGGGTCAGGGGTCAGTCCTGGTGCACTGGGAGGATGGGCTGCCTGCAGATGGGGCAGGTGTTGTTCTCCGAGAGCCAGCGGTCGATGCAGTGGATGTGGAACTCGTGGGTGCAGGGCAGACGGCGGAGCTTGTTCCCCTGGGCGTACTCGTTGATGCAGACACTGCAGGCTCGGCCCAGCTCCCCCTCCAGGCTGGCCTGGCCGTAGGTGCGCGTGGCCAGATTGTCGATCTGCTCTTTGGTCAGGCCACGGGCGTGCTCCTCGTCCTCCTCGTCGTTCAGCAGGAAGAAGTGCGCCAGCCGCAGGATGGGCAGCGTCCCGTTCTCCACCAGGTTGTTAGTGTCCCTACTCGTGGGCCGCCCCTCATTCGGGTTGGCCGCCCCCCCGCCTAACCTCGCCTGACCGCCTCCCCCCTCCTCCTCTTCCCCCGCCCCCACTGGCCCCCCTTCTCTCTCCGGTTCCGTCCCTCCGACGCCCCCTTGGCCAGGGGTGCTCTCGTTGCCGTGGATACGGTAAGCCTGCGGCACGTTGGCGCTGAGACCGCTGGGGTCCTGGTGGCTGGGCGCCACCGTCTCCGAGTCGGCCTCCGTCTCCATGAGGGAGCTGAGCTCTCCGAAGCCCGTCATGATCTGGCGCAGGATGGAGCGCAGGGCGGTGGAGCTGGGCTCTCCCAGGCCCGTCTCGCTGATCCGCCTCAGCGGGATCCGGATGGTGCTGACGTAGGTTCTGATCCCCGCTCGCTCCGAGCGGGAGATGGTGCGTCTGAAGCCGCCGCTGTCGCTCTCGAAGGTGACCGTGTTCTCGGCCGCGCGTGCGCGGGAGCGCGTGCGGCTGGCGATGCTGTCCCGGTCCCGGTTCTCCCCGGGTCGGATCCGTCTCACCTGCAGGTCCAGCATGATGGTGGGGTGGCGCCGTACGCCCACCACTCCTACCCCGGCTGTGTGAGACTCCCCCTCCTGTTCCCTCGCCTCAGGGGCGGGCTCTGTTAAGACGGCAGGCTCTGTTACAGCCTCCCCCAGCCTCCCCCAAACAGAAGCAGCTCCATCGTCGGGCTCTGCACTGTGGCCGTTAGAACCGCTAACCCCCCCGCCGCCCGGGGGCGGGGCGGCGCTGGGGACCGGGTTTCTTTGCAAGGGAGAACGGCTTCGCCGTGACGACCGTGAAGAAGCCCCCCCGCCTCCGGACGCAGCCCTGCGCATCCGCCCGCGGGATCGAGTCCTGCTGCTGCGAGGCTCGCGTCCCACCACCGCCCCCTGGGGGCCAGTCTGGGGAGGGACGCGGGGGCAGTCCAGGGCGGCAGCATTCGCCTCGTCCTGCCCCTCCCCTGCCGCCGCTGCGTTCGGGGGCTGGGGCTGAGCGGGGCTGCTTTGATCTTGGGGGGTAAGAGGGGCAACTGGAGGGGGGGGCGATGGGGAGTGCAGGACTGCGGCCCTCCTGAGGGCTGCGGTCGGGGGGGAGACGGGTGTCGTGAGGGACGGGGGGGTGAGGGGAGGGGTGGGGGTGGTGCTGCTGCGAGTGCGGCGTGCCTGAGCCCTCCTGCGGACCAACGGGTACGGGGCGGGTCTGGGTGGGCTGTAGGGGGAGGGGGGGGCGTAGGGGGCGGTGCGTATCGGGGCGGAGGCCGCGGGGGGCACGGGCAGCTCTGCGGGGTCAGGGGCGTCGCTGTGCTCCCCCGGCTCTGGCTGCTCGTGGTTGATGTTGATTTCCAGGCTGAAGCGGAACTCGCCGCTGTTGGGGTTGGTGCGGCTGACCGCCCGCCACGTCTGGTTGCCGCTCTGCCCGCTGCGGGTGGCGTTGCCCGTACGGCGGAACGTGTTCAGCCACTCCAGCAGGGAGTCGCCGTTGGAAGTCTCTGCTCCTGGCTCAGCAGCAGTCCCTAGGAAAGACCAGAAAAGGCAGCTCATTACTGTGGATTAGAATATAAACTGAGACTATGACAATGAATCTGACATACAGCACATGCTTTCCTATCATCAACCCCCCCCCCCCCGCCCTGATATGATGTTAAAAATACAGCATTTGAGCCAATCTTTCTACTTGTACAGCCTTTAGAAGTTCAAACTATAACCCTGTGGGCTCAACCAGTGCTAGCACTCTCTCTACCTCCCATCCCTCATATCCCTACCTGCCCCTCCTCCTCCTCCTCCTCCCGCCCCTCTCTCCTCCCCCTCACCGCTGCTGCCCTCCTCCTCTCCGGTCTCTGTGTTCTGTGGGCGTGGCTCAGGGCGGGGCTGAGATGACACACGCTCCTTCGCTCCGTCCAGACGCTGTCGTAGCTCCTCTGCCGTCACCTCACCTGAGTAACAACATGTCCTTCGTCAGATCGGTGTGGAAATGTACGAGAGACTCTCACACACAGGGGTAGCTACATTTGTAGGTTTGTTCACTATCAGTAGAGTATCTCACCAGGTGTGCCTAGCAAGTTGCTATCCCTCATGAGGCGGTACTCCTCCTCACTCAGCTCGTTGATGAAATGATAGTACGCCTCCTCGCGGCGAAGACGTTCCGCCTGTCTCCGTCGCTCATCTCGCCCTCCGGGAGGGTCCATCACCATGGAAACCGCTGCCATACATAACGGTGAGTTAAGAGTCAGAGAATTGGGGGACACCTGAAGCTTACCTGTGCCCCTGCTGGAGCAGGACATTCACCTGTCATAAGGAACAGAGCTGAACAGGGCATATATTCAAATGACACAATTAAGAAAACCAAAGCATGAAAAACGCCTGTGCAAATCCTGTTACCAGTGAGTGTCAAGAAAAATCCCAAACCCCCAAGTCACCAAGCTTCTGTTCCTATCACGTGTGAAAGCAGGATTGTAAGATAAGACTGAACAAATGTTCTAGTGACGTCGCCGGGGTCTGAGTCAAGATGACAACTCAGAACAACAACGCCATCCATTTTGCTCTGGGAGACATGGCTTTGTGAAGAGGTCGGCCGACATTACACAAATCTAACCTTCCGAGTTCCGACAGCTTAGCTGGGCTGTTAACCACGACTGATCCAGGAGAATATCTCCACAACAGAGTGAATGTCACCTGGCCCTTACAGAAGACAGCTGTAACTATGCATTAACAGAGTTAACGTTTTTAAGAAAAAATAGATATATTCGGGCAGGGTTAAACGAACAGCAACAAACATGTCATTTGGCAGCAATAATCCCGTCTCTCTCCAACATCATACTAGTAGGCCATGTTGAAGAACGCAGAGAGGAGCAAACACAACTGACGGTGTCATCCGAGCCACCCAATCACCAACCTCGGAACATCCGAGCCACCAATCACCAACCCGGGAACAATGACAGACACGTCGAGTGTCCAAACACAACACTACGGAGGAGGGACATGACAAAGAAAGTCAGGGGCTCCATGCAAGACAAGAGCACTATCTAAAGAGGACAAAGAATCGTCACCTTTACTATTAAAGACAGAATCGTAGAAAAGTCTAAACCTACTAATCCATCCGTTCCCACCTAAGCACCGGGTTCACACTGCCGTTCAGAGACGCGAGCTGTCATTTTGAATGCGCAACGCATTTGTTAGCTCGCTGGTGTCGACAGCTACTAGCTAACGATGGTCTGCCCAATGAGAGGTTCTGCCAACGGTTAACAATGTATTGAATTGTGTCCAAGCAACACACAAACCCAGTGCGTAACATAATCCAACTAAAACCTTTGAGAGTTGAGAGTAAATAGAGATGACAAGGTATATTTACAGGTATTTGGGTACCTGTCACAGCAGCTGTAATATGGACGGGTTTGCTTTCCTCTCCGCTCTGATTACACTGTAGCCAAGATGGGACCGCCGGTGCCACTCTCATTGCCAACCGAACCAAAACAAACAGCACGACTTTTGGTTCCTACCACACAGTATTGTTGTTGATATTATTTGTTGGTGATATATTTTGAGCTCTATAAAAAACAACGATGTTTTTTTGTATAGTACAACAACGAGTGCTGTTGATTATTAATTAGTGTAGAAATATATATTTATATGACCGTGGCAAATTAAAACATACAGTATATGGGGGATTTGTGTTTCATATTATAAGCATGCACATTTCCAGTGTGGAATTTATTTAGACATAATTATCTCTGAAGAAATTATTTGTACATATCTCCAATAGTATTTCCAATACAATACTGTCCGTTTTCTCAGTTGACTACCATTTACCATTGCCCTTACTTTTTTTTTTCTCGTTCTCTTGAGCCCCAACCACCAGAACAAGTTGCCCTGTGCAGATCCATCATAATTGCATAAGATTGCATATGGGCATCTATTTGGAGATTCTATGTCCAGGCTGCTATTTCATTTGTATGACTGTTCTCGTATCTGTGGGTGTAAGATACGCACTGCTAGGAATGTATAAGATGTTTTCCCATGGGAGACAAGTTAAGACGCATCTTTATCGGCTGACCTACCCTTCCTCCTAGACTTTGATTGCTTTATATATAAAATATATTTATATATATATATATATATGTTTTGCTTTCGTTTTGTTATTTAATAATAGTTATATTATCGATTTTTATTGTTAGAACTTTGAGTTTATTCTTGTATAATTAAAAGCCAATATATTATTATTATTATTATTATTGTATGTATTTTTCATGGGGGCAAGGACTGAGAAAAAGTCAAGACCATTTAGCCACGAATGACTTATGAATACACTGATAACATAGCCTGTCAATACAAAATGATATATTCGTTATGTAGGCCTAATTCACTAATTTTACAAAATTCCATACATTATAAACATCATCCATGACTAGACATTCGACCTACTCCTCGTTTGAACGCACCCAACGTATCACGATTATTGATTATTGAAGGGTGGATTTATCTTATTCATTTAGAAATAATCGGATGTTGTCGACGGCAAACGTTATTATGTGAATATAATAAATGATGACGAATTCACTTTATGTGACGAGACCCTTTACATACAAAGAGTTAACATCCACGTGGTGCGCTCCTCTGTTCGTCGTTCAGTGCGGAGCTGCGATAACGGCATTTTACGACAGTGCCGTGCGAAACATTCTCTGTTCTCCCGAGTGAGGCTGTGTTCGGAATGGCATACTAGATATGACGTAGATTTTGAGTATGTAAGCAGTGCGTTCACACTGTAGATTATGTGAAATTTGAGTATGCAAGAAATGTATGTAACTAGATTTTCGGTCGGCTGGTATTGGCATACTTATTATGAATTTAGTAGGCAGTATGCAGTATATACTCATTGAGTATGCTAGTATGCAGTATACTAGTATGCCATTTCGAACACAGCCACAGCCTGAGAGACCGGTTGAGAAACGCAGTAACAGTAGCAGAGGAACCCAAGTGAAAGGGGGTAGCTAACCTAACACACCTCGCCGACAAACCTCTCTGATAATATCCATCAACTCGAGCCGTTAAATGTGGAAACTGGGCTGAGTCCCCAGGGCGACGCGAGGGGAAGGCAACTAAACATTACACACCCGGGGTTGTCGGAGAAATAAGTTGCCTCCCAAGCGGCGCGTTTAAAAGGAAAGGAGTCTAAGATAACTGAACCAAAACAAAACAGAGAGAGAAAATGGACTATGATTTCAAAGTGAAGCTGACCGGGGAGAGAGAGCGAGTGGAGGACCTGTTTGAATACGAGGGCTGCAAAGTGGGCAGAGGCACCTACGGTCATGTGTACAAAGCCAAGAGAAAAGATGGGTGAGTAGTAAAGCCAACAAGGCCTTCATGAAGCCAGGAGCTAAGCTACGCCAGTCTCTCCGTTCGCCTTAACCCGCTCCTTCCATCTCAAGGCGCTCTTATTTTAATGCACTTTCTATCTGTCTGTTCGTAGCAAATAAGCGAAACATTTGAGGAAATCCAGTTGCGAAGGTTTAATACGCCACACACCTGAGCTTGTGTTGCGTTACAAAGATCACGTCTCGTTTTGAGCACCAATCCAGTGGACCAGCCATGGATCAATCAGCCCTGTGCAGTGTAATCTAAACAAAAAAACTGTCATTGTGACCGTGGCATGTGTTTCATGTGTTTCCATTGGGCAGTTTTGAGTTTGTGTTAAGGTTGCAGATCATGGATCTTGTAACATCTTTACGAGCGGTGATGGGCTAGAATAGACTTTTGCAGGAAGCAGTTTTTTTTACAGTCATCACGATGGGTAGTACTATGAGATCAATATTGGCCGTGTCGATTTGACACGGGGGGATTTATCTGAGGGGTTTTCAACAACAACAACAACAACAACAACAACAACAACAACAACAACAACAACAACAACAACAACAACAAGTCTGCCTCATAAGCTGTGTGACATAAGTCGCAGGAGGAGTCAGGAGACAGTGCTTAGCCGCAGACAGACAGGGGATGTTTGGTCTGGCGGGCTGGCTTGTCTGGTATGGCTGTGGAAAATGCAGATATGTCACAAGTGCATACTAAAGCCCATCTAGCGCAGCAGTTCCTGCGAACCGTACAATATTACTTATTAAATAGTTTCAAAGAGCTGCACTCCCCCTTCTGTATGCTCCCTTCTCTATCTATGTTCCCCAAGCCTCCCCTTTACTAAAGGCACGACTGTGCTCTGTCATTGTGGCAGTATCAGGGTTCGAGTTATAAACTGAGTTTTGTGGGGGTCTCCAAAATAACAGTGCGAAATGTTCTCATGCACCCGCGCGAATCATGCCCACACAGCGTTGGGACTTAGAAAAACAACTAATAAAACAATAATTTTCCAAATATGTCCCTAATGCTAGTGGGAAATATATCCATGTCTTTCAAGACTCAATTAAATGTCCATTTGTTGCAGCATTTATGCTGGTGTGTATGCTATTACCTTGCATAATACACTCATAGTATAATTGAATGAAATTGTAATAAAATAATAAATCCACATTCTCCTCCAATCTATAAACACACACTTTTCAATAAACATATAATAGACCTACTTATTCTGGTACCAAGTCATACAGTAGCCTACTATTCTGTGGCAAGAGTGTCTCACTCAAAAACATTCTCAATTGGCTATTCCAAATTATCGTCACGACACACTGGGATATAGCAATATAATACAATTTAAACTGTAGTCTTACTTTAAGACTAAAACATTCACAAAACGTAATATTAGCCTATTGGCATCAAATATAAACAACAAACTTTCGAAATACTAATCAATCAAGACTGTCAAGTGTATTCAGGAAAATCACTTCATCTTACGGTTTTGACCGCATTATAACGTGCCGTTTGGATGCCTGGCTAGCAGCTAGCTAGCAATGGACATACAGAAAGGCAACGGGCACAATTCTCACGTTAATCAAAAGTCGGATTCTAAACACTCAAGTCTACTCAAAACATATCTCTGATGTATTCTACATTAATACGTTGTAACAAACCTGGAAAACACAGGATATTAGCACAGGAATGAAGACACAGGACTAGCTTCTCTTCCCAAGTTTGCTCTGAAGGCAGCGCGGGAGCGGCTTCTAGATGAAACTGGGCAGACTACCACCTGACCTACTAAATACAACGCCATTGGCTCCCCTCTTCAGTCCTGATCTAAATTTAACCCCTTACAGTTGGCTGTAGAAATAATTATTAGTTGGCAACTTTGCATTAAAATAAATGTTATAATTAATAGTTATAGTTATAATAACCATATTATTGGTTATTATTTTTCGAGGGTACTACACAAGCACGACACATTGTCCCCGTCTCCATTTCCAGTGACATCGCACCTGACATAAATAATCATGTATGCTCGTCCATGAATTGTGCTTTCATCTAATGTTACGCTAATACGGGAATCAAGTGATTTGACATTAGAAACAATTTGTTTTTCATCTCTTGTGCAATGTGCTCTACAATCTGGGCACATGAATGATCAGATCGGTGAGTAGGACCGACTGTATAATCCTTTCTTTAGCGACAGTATAGGCTGCCCTGAACGAACTAGCTGTCTCCTTATACATACTGGAGGGGAGTTCTGCTACTTTCTTCGGAAGCACTTGCTTTTGTTTGAGCTCTGCTATTTCAACAGTTAGGTGTCATAACAGGGCAGCTGAATTCAAGTTTGGTTTCTTGGATGAAATCCCGAAACTTTCCAGTCTTGTCGCCTCGGTCGGCAGCAGTGGCCTTTTTTGGGTTGGCATGATAGCTAGCTACTGAATGTTTTCTTCTCAATAATCGTGTTTTCACGTTCGCAAGCTCTCAACGATCGTATTCTGCTGTTGCACAATATTCTACTGCGCCCCATAGTGTCTTGGTGGTAAAGTGCAGGCAGTCAAAGGCATACTGTCATTCACAGGAGATTAATGCTGGTGCGCGTAGTTCTTTTGGAAAACATGTTTATTTTAGAATATTTATCATATAAATAAATATAAATAATACTAATTACATTGACATTTTTGATCAAATAATGGTTGTGGTAATGTATTATTAGCGACCCCCACAGATGTATGATTTGACTGCTTTCATGGGAGCTCAGACCTTCCTTATGGGAGCTCAGCTCCCATTGGCTCCCACATAACTCGAACACTGGGTAGTATGGTATAAATTAATACAAATACTTTAGGGCCAAGTAAAATATGTAGGCTAATTGTATTTCAATTGGTGTTTTTTATGTTGCAATTGAGGCTCAGTCTCTAACTCTCTATGCCAATAAGAATGGAGTGGGTGTAATAATGTTTATGCAATTGCACTTTTCTCTTAATGCCAAAATAGCCTACATTATTTGTCTTTGATGGTAAAGTATGTATTGATTAACTGTTCGTAATGGGTTAAAATATTACTTGTAGGCCTATATTTTTCTAAAATAATAATAATTCTCTACACTTTCAATTTAGCTACGGAGACTTTAAACATCTGAAATACCAGCTCACTGCTCCAAAAGATTATGCGTATTCAACCCAGCCCAGAGCCTAATCTGTTCCAGTCCAGGCGAGGCCTGAGCCTATTGTGACTCAGCTGTGTTCCTTTAGCATCTGGGACTTGGGTCAGACCCACCAGGCAGTTTCGCTCCACACCACCAGGTCCATTAACATGGTCCAGACACACTGGCGGCCGTAACCAGTGTTTGTAGATGTTTGTGTGTTAACCATAGGACTCAGACTGCTGTTTACAAGATTCTCTTACCTAATTTGTTCTCCAGGAGTTGGACAGGGTCCGAGGAGGCACAAAGAGTGGTTTATGGGCTGGGTGGAGGGGTGTATGATCTGATTTGGGCTGGGTGGAGGGGAGGAGAGGGGTGTATGCCCATAGTGAAGGCCTGCCCCTTCGCTCCTCTGTTTGTCTCTTCCCCATTGTATTGTGGCTTGGAGGTGAGCTTGGTTACACAAATATGGAGGTTATTTAAGTATCTTACCCTCCTCTCACAACCCCTCTACCAGCTGCCAACCATTCTCCTTTGTCTCAGTGCAGTGAGGCCTCATTGGGAACTGTAGTGAAGTGTTGATGTTATAACTTTCTCTGTTTGCAGGAAGGATGACAAGGACTACGCCCTTAAGCAGATTGAAGGCACTGGCATCTCAATGTCAGCCTGCAGAGAGATTGCAGTAAGTGTGTGTGTGTGTGTGTGTGTGTGTGCGTGCGCGCGCGCATTGCCATGGATACAGGTGGGATGTGTGTGTGTGTGTGCCTGTGTGTGTGTGCCTGTGTGTGTGTGTTGTGTGTGTGTGTGTGTGTGTTGTGTGTGATAATGATTAACCGCCACACAGCCCTGGTAGTGCAAGCTATTGCAGAGATAACACTGAAAATAAATGTAACATGTCAAATAAATGGAATCGCTCTTGATAGAAAACACATTTTGAATACTGCAGTTTGTGTGCGTTATGTCCATCCATTGCAGATAACTTTTTATTTGAGATTTGCATTAATTATCGCCACCATCTTATAGACATGCATCCCTGCTGCAAGTGCTGTGATTAAAACTGTGGGATGTTTTCTTAATTTCAGTCCCGTTTATGGGACAGAGAATGTCATCATATATACCTTAATCTATAGCATATAAATGTATATTCTTCCGTTCAATGATTGCCTTTTAGGTTCACATTATGGTAATGTTCTTTAACTCACTAACTGCCAAAGAATTCCAGAGCAATCATCACTGTTACAGATGGGGGTCGCTCTCCCCAGTCCCTAGGTGTCTCCCTTTGGCCATCCACTGTGCTGCCTCAATCACAGGTGTGATTGGTGTTCTGGGAGAGATTTTCAGCAAGCAGTGGGCCAAGGAATTACCCCCCATAGACCCTGTGACTCATTGACTGTTTTCCCTTTTCTCGCCCCGAGACCCTAGTCATGTCCCTCACCACCGGTCTCATTCGTCCCTTCTCTTCCCCAACCGCCGCGGGTTCTTTGTGGCGAAGAAGGACAGAGGACAGCGTTATCAGGCAGGGGGATGAGTGACACCCAGAATGTGCACTATAAATACATGGTTATGCCCTTTGGTATCGAACAGTGTTACAGCTTGGACGACATCCTCATTTTCCCCAGGACATCGCCAAACACGAGCAGCACGTTCAGTTAGTCCTCCAGCATCTGAGTTTCCGGCGAAGCAGGTGGAAAGTTTCCTGGCGTGTGGAATTTTAGTATTCTTGCCTTCCCCCCTGACAGCCCTCATCCGGAAGAGCCCTTTTCCCTTCTTGGTCCCCCTCGGACAACAAGACCCATCCCTGTGCAATCCTTTTGTGACGGCTCTCGCCGGTGGCATGTAATTACGATCTGGGGAACTACAAGTTGCTGGTGGTAAAACTCGCGTTGGAGGAGTGGAGACAGTGGTTGGAGGGCGCCACACACCCGTCTGGTCTCAACTCCAGGCCAATCTCAGGCGTCGCTTTGCTCCGGTCTTCCATCCTGGGCAGAGGGTGTGGCTCTCCACGCGGGATCTCCCCCTCCGAGTCCAGTCTCAGAAACCGTCCCAGCTTTATGTTGGCCCCTTCAAGATCATACACCAGGTCAACCCGATGGCGTACCGCTTCCCCCGTCCATGCGGGTGCACCCCACCTTCCATGTCTCCCTCCTAAAGCCTCCACTCCTTTGGCCCCCACCCCGTCCCCCGCCGCGCCTCGTTGTGCCTTTATCTGCACCGCACCTGGGTCCATGTACTATACCAAAACGTTACACATCACCTAGAGTGCAACAATACTTTGATTGGCTACACAATGAATGGAGCATCATAGTTTATGCATTTTTGGTGAATAAAATCACCCATGGCACTCTAGAATGTTGGCAATTTTGGCAACTTTATTCACCCTCACTAAACGAGTTAAAGGTCTCTTGTTTTCTTCCAGCTGCTGCGAGAGCTGAAGCACCCCAACGTGATCTCCCTGCAGAAGGTCTTCCTGTCACACGCAGACCGCAAAGTCTGGCTGCTGTTTGACTACGCAGAGCATGATCTCTGGGTAAGTAACAGACGCACGCAAACCAAACTTACAGACACCTCCAACGGATACACCCACAAGTCCTGCAGTTGCAATCATTTTCATAAACACTCACATATTTCTGTGATGCAACACCACCCTTGTAGGACTGACTCTCTCTCTCTCTCTCTCTCTATCTTTGAAATGAGGAAACTATTAAAAACTTGTTTTTTTCATTTACATTTTAGAGACGCCCTCTACACATTGCTGGGAGGCGACACAATTCTACAGTATATGCGCACACACACTAATTGATGTCTCGTCTATCTACAGCACATCATTAAGTTCCACAGAGCCTCCAAAGCCAATAAGAAGCCGCTGCAACTGCCCAGGGGGATGGTTAAGTCCCTGCTCTACCAGATCCTGGACGGAATCCATTACCTGCACGCCAACTGGGTGCTACACAGGGACCTGGTGAGAGAGGGGGGAGGGTGGAAGAGGAGGGAGGGGGAGGGGGAGGATGAGGAGAAGAAGAAGAAAGGGAGTCGAGGATGGATGTGCTAACGAGCCTGAATAGAGATGGAGGAGGCTTTTGCCAATGCCATACCTTTTATATATTCCCAGAATATGCCAGTTATTGAAACAAATGTTTATGAATGGATGACGTTAAGCATATTTGAAAGTATATAATGTTGTTAATATGATACAGTGTTTCCTCCAGGATTTTTCACATTAGTGGCGGAGTGTTCCATTTTCGCGTGCACGTGCATGAAACCCGCACTGGCGCTCAAAACAAAGACGTAATTTCACCAAAAACTAGAGGATGGCAACGTAAAAAAAAACAAAAAGCCATTTAAGCCATTAAAGCCGAACAGGTGATTTTATATAGAAGGTGATCAAATACCAAGATATCCTGAGGCTACAGCTGCAGCAGAACTTGCGGAACGCGCATACAGCACTGAACATATACGTACATGTGACTGACAGATACGCCCAAGACACACACACACACACACACACACACACACACACACACACACAGAAAGATCATCAGCTCATCGAATATGAAGTACACAAGAGATAATCAGTTCATCGAATATGAAGTAGACGAGAGATAATCAGTTCATCGAATATTAAGTACACAAGAGATAATCAGTTCATCGAATATGAAGTACACGAGAGATAATCAGTTCATCGAATATTAAGTAGGCTACACGAGAGATAATCAGTTCATCGAATATGAAGTACACGAGAGATAATCAGTTCATCGAATATGAAGTACACAAGAGTAGAGTACACATGGAACCGGGAACGCGCATACAGCCCTGAACAACATCCGTAGAATATAAACTTGTGACTGACAGTCACATACATACACACACACACACACACACACACACACACACACACGCACACAATGAAAGATCATGAGAGTAAGGTGAGAGTAAGGAGTCTACTGGCAGTATTCGTCTAACACAGAAGCTGAGCTTTCCACTGATTGGATCTGAGGAATGTGATTGGCTCACACATACCGTATTTTCCGCCCTATAAGGCGCACCGGAGTATAAGGCGCACCTTCAACGAATGGCCTATTTTAGAATTTTTTTCATATACAAGGCGCACCGGCTTATAAGGCGCACCGGCTTATAAGGCGCATAGAATAGATACTGCAGTCAAACGTTTGACTGGGGTTGCGTTACGCCCAAGCTCCACCTACTGCGTTGCGTCACCTCTCCATCGGTGTTGTGTCAACTTCCCGTTGTCCAAGCTCCACCTGAGCGTTGTCACCATCAACGTTCTACCTGCTCCACTGTCAAAAATATATATTTTTCCACCTCAAGTATCAGCCGTTCGTCATCCATTTTTGCAACAAGCGTCAAGGACCTGCGGTGATTCACAGCTGACTCGCGTGAATAGCAATTCGCAATAGCTGCAACCACGAGATATAGAGTAGTTAGCTACAAGCATTTTCAATCTGCTATTATCTCTATTAGTGGATTAACCGCTGTGGTGATTTAACAGCTGATAAAAATACATCAAGTAGACTACAAACAGAGCAAAACAACACCAGAAAACAACCAATAGGCTATACAATTATAACCAACAACCAATATGTGACAGCTCCTGGTGAAATGTGCAACGTACTTTTTCAGTTTTGTTTTGTTTTTCACATGCTTAAACTACAGATTGTAAGCTTTCAAATGATGTGTCATACATTCAAATCAGAGAAAGATTGAACACGACAGGCGTATTTGAATGTTGGTTCATCCACAACAAACGCTGCTAGCGGCTAACAGCTAACAAAACACATCGCTACGAAGGTCTAAACTGTATTTTAATAACATGACAACATACTGGGAGAACATCGACATGCTAAAAACACATAACTACACATAACTAGATGAACACACAGTTCTTGCTTTTGAACACGAGCTAAAACGAAAGTATGTTTACAAATCAACCCTCCCTTACCGGTAGCCTCCGGCAAACGAGAATAATGAATCCAATACACAAATGATAAGTGTTTAGTGATCGTTAAACTGTTGTTTATTATATCGAGTGGGTACTTTAAAACTTCAAGTTGAAAGCACCAAGAATCTCACTTTGTTCCCTCGGAAACTCTGTTTAGTCTTCTTTACTTGGGGTCTTGTGGTGTGGGACTGTGAGTAAGCACAACACCGGTGTTTACTGATTACCGTAATGCTGCAAGCGGTGTGAGTGTCCGAATTGAACAGTTGGGTGAGTACGGCATCCATTCAGAGCACATGATAGAATAACAATAGCATGTAGTGCCGAGAGACGGGAGTCGGAGGCGGCGTATTAAATGTCACAGCTAGACGTTTATTGACAGACATGAACCAGTTGTTATCACACACTTAAAACAGGAACTAAAACTCAGTACCACCCACTTAACCCTCCGTACGGAACAATACTCCCAACTATTAGTTCCGGGGGTGAATTATGTTAACCCACCACAAGCATAGCATTCGCGGAGATTCCAAGATGGCGGCCGTCGTTTACTGATTACCGTAATGCTGCAAGCGGTGCGGCTTTGTAGTTTACCAGTCGTACTGAAACATTGTATTATTATTAAAAAAAAAATATTGGTCATGTAATTTTTACATTTTGATCCATATATAAGGCGCACCGGGTTATAAGGCGCACTGTCGTTTTTTTTTTTTTTTTGGGACTTTTAAGTGCGCCTTATAGGGCGGAAAATACGGTACTTAGGACAGAGAAGTCTTTAACTGCCAAAGATTTCCGGGAACTCTCACCACCTAGAGTGCCAAGTGTTTTATGTGGTATTTACCCAGCAACAATATTTTCATAACAATACTGATTTGCTGCAAAATGAAGAATCAAACTGTATACATCTTTGGTGGATAAAGCCACCCATGGCACTGTAGACCATTGACAATTCGGGCGACTTTATTCACACTCTATACTCATTATATAATTATTGAATGCTACCCAGATTGGTGTGGAGATGGAGCTGCCTCCCCCTGCAGGACCTACTGTTCAATGTTGCTCCACTAGAGGGCTGAAAGGATAGGAGGGTTCCATTTTACCTGGAAATATTGTGATTCAGCAGTGCCAACCTAATGTTAATTCCTCTCTGCAATGTCAGTGTTTTGTATTAGGATGAAGTATGTTTGGGATGATGATGGTTTAACTCTTCATGTGTTATTCCTCAGAAACCGGCCAACATCCTAGTGATGGGGGAAGGACCAGAGAGGGGTCGGGTGAAGATCGGTATGAAGAAGTGTTCTTATTCTGTGTTATCTCAGCTCTGTCACTACACAGAGCGGCTATAGTACTTTATGTCACTAGCACTACATAGGATGCACACTAACTGTCAGGATAATGGACAGACAACGGTTTGTTCGTTTGTTTATCAGCTGATTGACCTATTTGTGTTTTGTTGCCTTTCTTGCAGCGGACATGGGTTTTGCGCGACTCTTTAACTCACCACTGAAGCCTTTAGCAGATCTGGACCCGGTGGTAGTCACCTTCTGGTACCGAGCGCCTGAGCTGCTGCTGGGGGCCCGCCACTACACCAAGGCCATCGGTATGAACCAGCAGGGCCGTTAACTCCTTTAGTGCAGAGGGTGAATAAAGTTGCCCAAATTGTCAACATTCTAGAGTGCCAAATGTGTCTATATTCATCACCAAAAGTGCATGAATTATGGTGCTTAATTTTCTAGCTAGTATTGTTGCTAGGTCAAAAAAAAAAAACACTTGGCACTCTAGGTGGTGAGTATTCTGGAATTATTTGGCAATTAGAGAAGAAGGATATGGGTCAGTAATTCATAAGAACTATTTCAAGCTTTGTTGAAGTTGTAGCGCAGCGAGGAGCGGATGTAGTTTGACCAGAGCCTGGAGTGGGTATTCAAAACATCGGAGCGTCTGCTGCCTTTTCTCCCGCTCCGATACTACTTCACAAGCTCATGGGGTTTGGGGTGTGTGTTTTAGTGTGCAAACATGTTTAGACCTATAGGTATTATGTGAAAAAGCTAACAACGCCTCTGTCTCTCTCTCTCTCTCTCTCTCTCTCTCTCTCTGTCTCTCTCTCAGACATCTGGGCGATTGGCTGTATCTTTGCGGAGCTCCTGACGTCTGAGCCCATCTTCCACTGTCGCCAGGAGGACATAAAGACCAGTAACCCCTACCACCATGACCAGCTGGACCGCATCTTCAACGTCATGGGCTTCCCTGCTGGTGAGAGAGAGCCCGTCTCTGCTCTGCTTATCCCCTGTATGAGAGCCCCTCTCTGCTCTGCTTATCCCCTGTATGAGAGCCCCTCTCTGCTCTGCTCATCCCCTGTATGCCATGATGCACTTTGCTGCTGCCTAGTCCAGGGTTTCCGTTACAAAAAATTGCCGCCGGACATCGTGTCCGGGAAGATTTCGATTTACCGGACAAACGTGATATATTCCGGTCATCATATTAAAATATAATAAATAAATAAAATTTAAAAATCATATTTTTTTGCTTCCAAATCTAATATAGCTGTTTGTCGCGGTGATTACTGTTGTGTAGCGGCCTATATATGCCATGTAATGTCTATTTCTCATCCGATACGATTAGATGCGAGCTATATAATATATAATAATATAACATGATTCGCATGCGCGCTATGCCATTATGTCCAGCGCTGAACGGGCGCCTCACTGGGAACTGAACAGACAGCATCGATCAATGAACGGACTCCACATTACGTTAACTGAAGTTTGTTAAATTGTTTGGGATTAATGTGAGTTTTCTATTTTCTCTTTCCAGTTTTACCCTTTTTTTTATCAATAAAACAACGTAATTTCTATAACCAGGGGGGTATTCCATCAACATCGCTAAAAGAAAATCCAGGTTTAGTCTGACAAAGTCTCGCGGGGGTTCCTAAAAATATACAGGCATATTCCGATAAATCTCGCGAGAGTTATCAAAAATAAGCCAGGATTTTCCTTTAGCGACGTTGATGGAATACCCCCCAGGTCTCGCTGGTTGGGAAGGCATTTCGTTTAGCTGCCTGTCAAATCATACTTAATCGGACTCGGGAGTATGACAATGAGGAGAACATAACTGTTTTTGTATGTCGTCCTGAAGACCGGCTGTTAGATCATATCGCTGAAGTTTGTCTCCATAGTGTAAATGTTGTCCGTTTAGTTTGTTATCCTTGTTATTGTGCGATAAAGTTAAGGCGCTCCGCTTCGGGACACCATTTTCAGCTGAGCACCAAACACACACACACAACACTGCCCGAGAGAGAAGGACCCGCCCCCTTTAGTTAGCCTATAGGCCAACTAAAGGGGGCGGGTCCTTCTCTCTCGGGCAGGCTAACTAAAGGGGGCGGGTCCTTCTCTCTCGGGCAGGCTAACTAAAGGGGGCGGGTCCTTCTCTCTCGGGCAGTGTTGTGCGTGTATGAGTGTGTGTGTGTTTGGTGCTCAGCTGAAAATGGTGGCCCGAAGCCAAAATTCGCTAAAGCGAATTGTATTCAAATTGTGCTTAGAGGGAATTATTTTCACCGGACATTATGTCCGACGAGTTTTCACTTTGTCGGACTTCAACAAATTTTACCGGACAAAGACCGGTAATTACCGGTTAACGGAAACCCTGGCCTAGTCCCCTGTATGCCATGATGCACTTTGCTGTTACAGGATTCTTCTGGGAGAAAAAGAGCCTCAGGTCTCAGTAAGATCTCCCTGTAAAAATAAAGCATAGCTGAAATAATAATACATAAATAGCAGCAACACCCACGATAGACAGTTGGAGCATAGTTCATCATTGTTAGTACACATTTCTTGTATTAGTGATATGATATCTCAAGTCTTTGCACTGCTCATCTACATTGATCATGGGTTGAGAAGACTTCTGAAAGGAATGTATTGAGAAACCATGACCAGGAGTCACATGAGCCAAAGCAATCTGTCTGACTAGTGAAGGACAGCACCTCGCATGATGTCATCTTGATCCCTTCTGATGTTCCCAGATAAAGACTGGGAGGACATTAAGAAGATGCCAGAGCACTCGACTTTGATGAAAGACTTCAGAAGGAACACGTGAGTGTGTGTGTGTGTGTGTGTGTGAGTGTGTGTGTCTGTCTGTCTGTTTGTGTGTGTGTGGTTCTCAATCTTCCTCTTTATCTGTTTATGCTCCAGTCTGCTTTGAACAAGGACGTTTCTGTGAGACTTAGATTGGTATCAGTCTTTGCCGAAATAACATGTCCTCTCTTCTATTGCAGGTATACTAACTGCAGCCTTATAAAGTACATGGAAAAACACAAAGTCAAACCAGACAGCAAAGCATTCCATTTGGTACGTGTCATGTCATCGTGTCATCATCACCTTTTCAACTAAACATTCTCTTGGCTTGCGCCTGCCTGTGTGTAGTCTGACGTTGTGTGAACGTTCTCCCAGCTGCAGAAGCTGCTCACCATGGACCCCATCCGCAGGATCACGTCAGAGCAGGCCATGTTGGACCCTTACTTCCTGGAAGAGCCCCTGCCCACCTCTGAGTGAGTGGAAGCCAAGGGGATGCTGGTGGAGGTAGAAGGAGGAGGACAGGCTCTGTAAAACGTGTGTGTGTGTGTGTGCGTGTGTGGCTGTGTGTGTGTGTGGCTGTGTGTGTGTGTGTGGCTGTACAGTGTGTTCGCAGGCTGCCAGATCCCCTACCCCAAGAGGGAGTTCCTGACAGAGGAGGAGCCAGAAGACAAGGCAGAGAAAGTTAGAAATGTGTGTGCCTCATACGTTATACTTGTGTGTGTGTGTGTGTGTATACTTTATACTTGTGTGTGTGTGCCAATATGTGAATCCAGAGTGTTTGAAAGGCTCTATAGGGACCATTTTGGTGCCATTTCTGTGTGTTAATGTCTGGTTGATGAAGGCTTCTGTCGGTGTGGTTGTGAAATGCAGAAGAACCAGCAGCAGCAACAACAGGGGAACAACCACACCAACGGGGCGGGGCATACCGGTAACCAGGACAACAGCCATGCCCAGGGCCCGCCTCTAAAGAAGGTGAGAGTGGTCCCGCCCACCACTACCTCAGGTGGCCTCATCATGACCTCAGACTACCAGGTATGAAGTACACATGCTAACAGATATACCTGCATACGTACATGGCCTTCCTGGCCACAGCTCACTTGTAAAAGAGATTTAAAATCTCAATGTGGCTTCTCTGGTTAAATAAAAGGATTAAAAAAACATGCATACACACAATCTATTTGGCCAT
Organism: Nansenia antarctica; assembly: GCF_963989245.1. Taxonomy (NCBI): domain Eukaryota; kingdom Metazoa; phylum Chordata; class Actinopteri; order Argentiniformes; family Microstomatidae; genus Nansenia; species Nansenia antarctica. The sequence goes on from NC_137682.1 coordinate 16,983,429, forward strand.
TCATTAATTTCCACTCACATACAACTTAATAATAAGCTGAATTGGGGTGGATTTCATTGTTTAGAAGTCCACCATGGTTTGTGAACAGTGCATTGATGAGGCCATGCCAGCTTGATAACAAAAAAAAAACAAAAAGATTTAATCTATATATATATTATTAATATGGTTGATGCATCCTTTTCTGATCAGGCCAACCCAAAGCATGGGCGAAGTAGGTGATTAGCATATGGCCCCCAAATTATCCAAATGATCAAATTATTTATTTTTGGGGTGCTTATTGCTTCAGAGTGAGCTGTCGGCATGACTAGCAGCACAGCTTCTGGAACGTGAAAGTCGACAGCCGAACAAGGGAGAGAATTAATTAAAAGTTGAGATTACTACAGGGTTCGTATTTCCTAGCTCAACTCACTCGCAGCTGTGATTTAGTGCTGTTCAACGCAACATAGACACACTGGCTGGCTGAGGTCTGACTGAGGTCTTAAAGGGGCAGTGTTGTATTTTAGGAAACACAGAAGTGCAAGTCATTTCATCATTAGGCTACAATTTGAATATGCTTTGTAGGTTTCGAGTCAAACATGACCAATGTTTAAATAGCATCATTTTTTAATTAAAGCCACAGTAGGTTTCCCAGCAAATCATGTATACTGTATAGGCCTACCCCTGAACTATGTCACCTTTACAAAACAAAACAAAACAAGACTTACCCCTGGAACACACCGAAAAATGTCTACCTCAGCAGCGCGTGTGTGGCGGAACTGCTGAGGCTCTCACACTTGGGGCTTCCATACTGACAGTGTTTCTGCTGCGGAGCTGCTACAGTCAGCCCTATCTTTGTACATTGACTTTGCCCTTGATAATGGCCATCAATAATATAATGTTTCATTTCACTTCATTATAAATTGTTCTGGGTTCAGTCTCTGCTGTCATCCATCCTAAATGAGTGAAAAGTGAAACGGTTATAAGCAGGAAGCAGTCGTGTCGTTTTTGTCTACCCTCTTTCAGAGCAAGAGTACTGAATTACCTCAGCAATACCTACTATAGTATAATAATAACTATAGGGCTTTTAATTTGAAACAGATAGTGAACGTGTTGAGTAGAGAGAGAGAGAGACTTGTTCTAATTTATTAGTTTGTTTGTTTTTAACTGCAATGCCCACACTTCTTTTTCACTTATTAACAAGTTTGACATATTTACAGATGCAGACATTGAAACTGTAGTGTATCTTGCTGGTATTATGTCAATATGACTATCAACAGATCATTTTCACACGTGCGGCATGCAGAAAAAATAGGAAAGTCTGAATCTCTAGATGGCGTGCCGCAGCAGCCAACGTCTCACACGAGGTTGTCGTCCGCTGTATGGTCCAGGCCTTAAGTTAAGATCTTACCTAGGGACCCCAAATTCGTTAATGTGAGTGTATTTAATAATCTGACTGAAATGTAGCATAATAGTTCTCATACTGTTCATGTTTATCCATCAAAGATGGATATTCGTCCAATCGATACACTTACCTCACTTTTCTGGGAAATGAGCATGATTCAGTCTGGTCTGAGTTGATGTTGGTCCCATTGGACCACCGGAACGTCTAATTGGTTCCCTGGTGTTTGACTGTGACCTCATCCTCTCTCTCCTGCAGCGCTCCAATCCACATGCTGCCTACCAGAACCCGGGAACAAGCACAGCACTGCCCCAGAGCAGCATGGGATACTCCTCTACCTCCCAGCAGCCTCCCCAGTACTCCCACCAGACCCATCGCTACTGAGCCTCCCTCCCTTCACCCCTCCCTGCCCTCCCTCACCACGCCCGCTCGCTCGGGAGAATGTACTGAGGGACGTGGGCGTGTCCGTGGCAACAGTCCCCCCCCATCCCTCTCCGTTTATTAAGGGCACCCTCTCACTGCAACAGTCTGTTAGATCCCAATGAGAAACCCACTCCAATCCTGAAAATAACAATACATAACCCAACATCAGCAACCCTGCTGCAAAGCAAATCCATGAGGAGTACAACTCAAAGCAAGAGGAAGAGGAGGATGGAGAAGAGAGGGTGGATACTGTCAGTTTCTTTGTCTCCGCCCCCACTCTTTTGTGGTTCAAGTAACTGCCACAAGTTTGTGACCATAAGAAAACATTATTCCACAACTGGTACTCGGATACAAGAAAAACAAACAAACAAACATACAAATAAATAGATAGAAGATGGCTTTGTCTAAGTACGGGAACCCTTTCTCCCTCTTCCCCTCTGTTCCCGCCCTTCGTCTCTCCTCCCCACCACCTCCACCAAAGCTCTACCCCAGCCGGCTCCCCCCTCTTCATGTTCAAGCTTCAATGAGACTAAAGCTGCTATGTGACTGCCAGCATTGACAGAGTACCTGTCCTCCTGTCTGTCTGTATATGTCCGTCTATCTGTCTGTGTGGCTCTATGAGGGCCTTTGCTGGGGACCGAACTGAGCTGCTGAAAGGAGCAAGCTGGGAGGATGTGGAGCCCCCGAGGCTCTGGTTGAGGACTTTATCCAGAGAAGAAGAAAAAAACAATAAAAGAAAATAAAAACCTTGATTTCTTTTTTTTTTCGTTTTTGTTTTTGTTTTATAATTTAATCTGTTTTTATTGGTTTTGTTTTTTCACTGTATAAGTGGCAAAGCAGCTTCTGCTTTGGGAAAGCCTTAGAACTTCATGAGAAAACCAACCAACCAATGGTGTGGAGGACAGCAGAAGGAACATGCATTGAACTGTACTGTATTGAAATATTTTACATGAAGCAAGTATCCTGACAAATAAAAGTGGAAATGTTGATATTTGAGTCGGGGATTTTTATGTGAGCCACATTTGTCTGTTACGGGCAAGTGAGAGCTTTTTCCTTATTCTACACTGTGTTCACTTCCAGGAATAGAAAGGTGCCTTCAATAATGGAACAATCCCTGCCCATCTCACTCACACACACTCTCAATCACTCTGACACTGGCAGATATGGAATACAGGCTGAACGGTCAGTTAGAAGCCGCAATCCGCCTTGTGTCCTTTGTTTTTACACCCCCCAAAAAATGTAGCCGTGTTATTAGGTGGTCTTAACATGGTTTTACTAAATCCTCCATCCCCCCAAATGTTTCTTTTAAGTCCGAAATGTTGACACGACACGGGGACCCGATGGCGTGAATTAAACAGTGTAAGCCCCTCTACACACCCTAAGCAGAAACCCCGCCCTTCCCATTGCCCGACGCCACTCAAGCTGAGAAATATGTCTGTCACTCATTCATTCTAAAGGATATTATTGGACAGCGTAAGAACCCCTCGTTCATTAATTGCCCGTCGCGGAGTGTTGATTGGTGGAGGCGGCCGGCGGGCCCCGCCCCCTGACGGATTGTTCGGAGCGGACAGACGGCTGGGGGACACAGGGTGGCAGCGCGAGCAGGGACGATCTAACGGGACATGCGGACGAATTGAAATCGACTAAAGATCTGACTGCGGGTGAGGATTTTAGCATGCATCTACAGCTCTTAATAATGCTCTAATTATGTATGACTCATCAACATGTTAAAATGTTTCAATTTAACTGGGTAATATGTGTAAATAGACTATTCGCTCTAATCCAAATGACCAACAACACAGTCGACCACTGGACATAGCGGCTGTGGTCACCGCTAGCAGACCCCCAGTGGAGAATAATAATGCACAAGGGGCTGTCCCCCCTGATCAAGGCCCCGATTCTCCAGGAGCAATTAAATTGTAGCCTGAAAATCTAACCACCGCCACTCGGGTGAATGTTTTTTTTTACCCATGTAAATACATGTAAACCCGTGCGAACTGCATTGCACTTAAAACGATATATTATAATGCCGTATAATTCCAAACGGTGGAATATTGGAACCCGAAATTGGTAAATAGATGTGGGTCACCCCGTCAGTAACGGGAAGCGACGGTGCGTAACTTTGATTGATCGCCCATCAGTGTGTGCGTGTGCGTGTGTGTGCGTGTGTGTGTGTGTGTGTGTGTGTGTGTGTGTGTGTGTGTGTGTGTGTGTGTGCGTGCGTGTGTGTGCATGTATGCGCGTGTGTGTGTGTGAGTGTGTGTGTGCGTGTATGCGCGTAGGTGTGTGTGTGTATGTGTGTGCGTGCGCCTGCGAGAGAGCGCGTGCGTGTGAGCGTGCGTGTGTGCGTGTCTCACCCACTAAATAGAGAATTGAGGGCAGGATGTAGGCTATCAGCATGAAATAGGTTCACACAGCCTGGTCTGATGTATTGACACCTCTTGTCCTTGGCCATTAACGTGTTTGTTGTACGTGGGTCACTTTCAGCACATAATAGGCTACTTACTTAAGGAAAATCTGGGATCAAGGATTCTTTAAGGAGAGACTTTAAGCTAACTATGTCGGAGTAGAGTTTGTGTCCGTCATAATTAGGGCAGTATAACCTGACGTAATCCATTTTACAATATTCATGACCTCAGGATGAGCGTGAGACTCCCTCAACACACAACTGTACTTGTCTCATAAATTGATAATGTCTCTTAATGGAGTTCTGACGACCATGGTAAAAGCTGTGTGTGTGTAGTTTTTTTTTTGAGAGAGACCCAGTAAGTACATATGCTTGGGCGCCATCAGGATGTCTCTCTTGTGAAGTTCAAAGGGTGTCAGATTTTGCTGATGGGACTGTTAATGTGCAGCTAATGGTACTTCTGAGAGGCTACCTGTGGTTTATGAGTGTGTGTGTGTGTGTGTGTGTGTGTGTGTGTGTATGTGTGTTTGCAACCATGCATGCAGAGTGAATTTCCTACGGTACTGTGTGGAACATCCGTATCAGGGGTTTATGCAGGACATGCCGGGCAGAGGCACTGTGTTTATATTTTGACATCACTTTTTCTCTAAATCTATTGCTCCCTCTCTCTTCCCTCCCTCCCTCCCCCCCCCCCCCCTCTCTCTCTCTCTCTCTCTCTCTCTCTCTCTCTCTCTCTCTCTCTCTCTCTCTCTGTCTGAGTGGAGGATGGAGGAGTGCTCTTCTTTCATGGTCTGAGTACAGGGGGCCTTAAAGAAGGTCGGGGGAGGGGGAGGGGGGAGGCATGCATAGGGAGCACTCGGCTGTTGCCGTGTGAACGGAGCTCTATTGTCCCAGGAACCTTTCAGTGGCTTCCCTGAGGTCCCAGCTCCCCTCCCCCCACCTCACTTTCCCACTCTGTCACTATACTCTCTCTCTCTCGCTTTCTCTCTACCAAACACACACTCAGTCTCCCTGGCCCTCTTTCTCTCATACACACACACACACACACACACACACACACACACACACACACACACACACACGCATACACTCCCCTTTCTCCCATTCTCACTCTCTCGCTCTCTCCTTTTCTTCACACACACACACACACACACACACACACACACACACACACACAGCTCTTACCTCCCCTCTTACACAAACACATGCCCCCCATTCTCTTTATTCTCTCTGTTCCCTTCCTTTTATTTACCCCTAACCTTCCATCATTTCTCTTCATTTATGTGATCGTGATGCAGCCAAAGGCCCAAAAAAAAACATGCACATCTCTGCTTCTGCATTGCATCCTGACTATAGGTGTACAACAACACCCGTTTCACAGAAAGACTTTTCAGAGGATGCTGTAGGGCCTGTATGATCTGGCCGACTACACACAGAACAGCCCCTATCTCTTTAAGAGCAGCCCTGATTGCCTGTTTTCGGCTTGCTTTGTGGCAGTAGGCTAGATGATGATGTAATGTCTCCTTTGTTTACCGTTATTGGTTTGTCACCGTAGGGGTTTGCTAGGGGGGCAGGGGGGCGGACCCAGGCCAACGGAGGACTCTGCTCTTGGTCTTGTGGGAAACATTTTCTTGGGTGGGCACAAATGACTTGTTTCTGTCGGTGATATAACTACAATACCCACAAGCCATTGCTGTCTGTTCATCAGTGGCACATCAATCTCATTCCTAGATCTCAATCCAAGACAATGACTAAGTAGTTTTGCTGTTAGATGTGTGCCATTATTGTAGCGGTTGTGTTACACCTTTAAGTGTGTCAGTTCCAGCAGTGCCTCAAGCTGTTGCTGTATTGTTCTTGTCCTCTGGGAGGACAGGAAATAGAGATGTGACACTGGGAGGAACAGGATGTAGAAGCGGGGCGGAGACCATAAAAACAGGAAGCAGGAAGAGCGGCAGATAAGATGGCTGCTCAGATGCACCCTGGGATCACTCTTTCATCCCAGACGGCTCTGTTGTTCTCTCAGCCAATCAATACCCTCTGTCAATACTTGGACATCACACTCCAGTTACAGTGCTCTGCGCAAGTAATGGGACAGTGAAGCATGTTTTCTTCTTTTGTCTCTGTACTGCAAAAAAAATGATTTGAAATCAAACAAATCAGGTTAAAGTAGAGATTCTCAGCTTTTATTTGATGGTATTTGTGTACATAATGGTGTCACCATAAAGAAATGATACTTTATGAATAGTCAATAGCAATGTAATAGCAATTCTTTTTATGAATAGTCAATAGCAATTTTCCCAGAACTTTTGGGCACCCTGAAAAAGGGGGACGATGCACAAAAAGTTTAGTAATTTCGGAATAATCATCAAATAAAATCTGAGAATCTCTGCCTTAACCTCATGGTACTTCTTTGATTTCAAATCTAAACTTTGGTAGTGAAAAGCCAAAAGAAGAAAACTGTCACTGTCCCATTACATGGATTTGGTATCGGTCTTTAGGATGAAAACTTGTGCAGTCTATGCAGAATCTGAAAAGTGAGCGTGTGTAATGTGAGGCATGTATGTTGTGAAAGTGAATGTGGGAGAGAGAGAATATCATATAATATATCATATATTATATTAGAGAATATCTGTCTATTGGTCTGAACGGTTATGTGTCCGGGGAGTGTGTGTACATGGGTGTTTGTGCGAGCGAGCGAGTGTTTGAGCGAGTGTTTGTGTCTGAACTGTTGACCCTCCAGCTGGGGCAGTGAGGATGAATAGGATTAGCTGGACAGGGACTGTAGCTCCTCTTCCTAATATCTTAATCTCTCTGCCCGTTCGGCTGTTGCTGTCTTCTGGCCCCTGGACACAGAGTTGGCCACATTTATATTGCCCATAAGCTGTGTCTGTGTGTTTCTGTGTGTCTGTGTGTTTCTGTGTGTCTGTGTCTGTGTGTGTCTGTGTGTTTCTGTGTGTCTGTGTCTGTGTGTGTCTGTGTGTTTCTGTGTGTCTGTGTCTGTGTGTTTCTCTGTGTCTGTGTCTGTGTGTGTCTGTGTGTTTCTGTGTGTCTGTGTGTGTCTGTGTGTGTCTGTGTGTGTCTGTGTGTTTCTGTGTGTCTGTGTCTGTGTGTGTCTGTGTGTTTCTGTGTGTGTGTGTGTGTGTGTGTGTGTGTGTGTGTGTCTGTGTGTGTGTGTTTCTTTGCCTTGTTTTGGAAAAAGCTTATTCCTCTAAGCTCCTATTGGAGCAGAGGGCCTGGACAGTTGGACAGTGGACAGAGGGATCTCTGTTCTGGGCCATTTTATTGACTTAATTCCAGGTGTTGTTTTCCTGCCTTCCTTGTGTGTGTACATGTAAAGAGATGCTTTATTTGGTTGTAAACAGTGTCCCTGTCTCTGACCGTGTGTGTGTGTGTGTGTGTGTGTGTGTTTGTTGTGTTCCCCTGCAGAGTGTGTGTGGCGGTGTGAGGCCTCACCATGCCGCTGGTGAAGAGGAACATCGACCCGCGGCACCTGTGTCGGGGGGCGCTGCCCGATGGCATCGGCAGTGAGCTGGAGTGTGTGATGAACAACACACTGTCCTCCATCATCCGCCAGCTCAGCAGCTTGAGTAAGAGACACCACACACACACACACGCACACGACACACACACACACACACTCACACACAGACACACAAACACACACACACGACACGCGCACTCACGCACGCACACACACACGACACGCGCACTCACGCACGCACGCACACACGCACACACACACACACACACACACACACACACGACCCAAACAAAGCAACATCACACAATGATGACTGAACCACTGACCACACACACACACACACACACACACACACACACACACGACACAAACAAAGCAACATCACACAATGATGACTGAAACTCCCTCCTTGTATTCTCACATGAATTACAGGGTTACAAAAAACATACTCATATTTACACATATTTACTCATTATGTACTATGCTCCTAATGTGCTATGCTCTCATACTGAGTGATAGCTTGTCTACCACACCAGCCTGTCTGCAGCTTCTCTTGGCCAGGATGTGAACATTGACATTGTGATCTGTAATCCGGATGCAGTGATTGATTTCTGTGTGCTGCTGGGGGTGGGAGTAGGATCTGTGCCAGGGGTCATTGGGTTATGAGTAGGCTCACTGTGTGTGTGTGTGTGTGTGTGTGTGTGTGTGTGTGTGTGTGTGTGTGTGTGTGTGTGTGAGTGTGTGTGTGAATGTGTGTGTGTGAATGTGTGTGTGAATGTGTGTGTGAATGAATGTGAGTGTGAATGTGTGTGTGTGAATGTGTGCATGCCTGTTTGTCATCATACACGATGAGGACTGGGCGTTCTATATTTAATCCTTTTAAAGTGTTTCTCTAAGAATGAGCAGGTGTTTGTGTGCATGCGTGGATATTGATTGATGTACTGTAACTGCATTGGTCAGAGTGACTTTAACCTAGCGCCCCCGCCCCCCCCCCCCCCCCCTCTCTCTCTTATTTAACTGAGTTCCTCTGGTGGGAGTGGGCTCTTCAGCAGCTGTGTGGTTAAATATAAATGACTGGGCATGAAGGCCTGGAGGGGCAGGTTGAGGGTCAGCGGCTGTGTGTGTGTGTGTGTGTGTGTGTGTGTGTGTGTGTGTGTGTGTGTGGGTGTGTGTGAGGAGGCAGATGGACTGTCAGAATATGAGTGAGAGGTCTGAGTTGACCATTCCCAGCATGCCAGAACTCTCTTCCTTCCTCTAAATATTTTTCCTGTGTTCATCCTGTTGGAAGTGGTGACAAGAATAGCCACTATTGTTAGTGTGTGTGTGTGTGTGTGTGTGTGTGTGGTGTGTGTGTGTGTGTGTGTGTGTGTGTGTGTGTGTGTGTGTGTGTGTGTCTGTGTCTGTGTCTGTGCGTGCCAGCTTTTTGTTTGTTCAATTTGTAGTGATGAGTAGTGAACTTAGCGGTGAATCTCACTGTGTCTGCCCTTCTTTCTCCCTCTCCCCTTTTCTCTATCCCCCTCCTCTCTTTCTCCCCCCCCCCTCAACCCCCTCCCTCCCTAACCTCTCTTCTTCTATCCTCTCTGCTCCAGGTAAACATGCAGAGGACGTATTTGGGGAGCTGTTTAACGAGGCCAACACGTTCTATCTGCGGGCCAACTCCCTTCAGGACCGCATCGACCGTCTGGCCGTCAAGGTCACCCAGCTGGACTCCACCGTGGAGGAAGGTGAGCCGGGGTCAGAGGTCAGGGGTCAGGGGAAAAGGATGTGGCATCATTACTCATTGTCATGGCTATGTGAGGTCATTTTGTATAGCGCTATAAATAAATAACGTCCTCTGTGACTCATATGATGTCATATTTTGCTAATTCTGAACAGAGCATAACACCCCCCACACATACCCTTCTCTCTCTCTCTCTTTTATTCTCTCTCTCTCTCTCTGTTTTATTCTCTCCCTCCTTCTCTCTCCCCCTGTCTGTCCTGACAGTGTCTCTCCAGGACATCAACATGAGGAAGGCCTTTAAGAGCTCTACCACTCAGGACCAGCAGGTGGTGTCCAAGAGCAGTGTGCCCAATCCCGTGAAGGAGATGTACAACCTGAGTGACAAGCCACCACCCCTCAACATCCTCTCATCTTACAGGTGGGTGGTGCTGTCCCTTACACTACACTCCTATATCCTCTTCTACCTCCCCCCTTCTCTCCCTCTCTTCTACCTTCCCCCTTTTCCTTCACTCTCCCTCTCTTCTTCCTCTCTCTCTCTCTCTCTCTCTCTCTCTTTCACTCTCCTTGTCTTCTCCCTCTCCCTCTCTCTCTCTCTCTCTCTCTCTGTTACGACCCCCTAGATGGTCTAGGGCAGGGGTCGGCAACCTATGGCACGCGTGCCAGCAGTGGCACGCGACAGCTTAAACAGTGGCACGCAAGCAATAAGTGCGAGAATGGGAGAATGTTTTTATTGTATTTTATGTTGGCCGCGTTCGTAAATTCGCGCACACTGGGTTCAACGTCATAATGGGACCAAGTAATTTGATTGGACTAGAGGCAGTCTCGGGGACGCTCCGGCGCTCTCAGGGCGAATTTACGAATGCAGCCCTAGTCTCTCATCCACTCCACGAGAGCCGTATTCTGGCGCAGAAGTAAAATTCTGAATTCGATTCGATACAAGTGTTACTGTTAAGCACACATAACAATATAATAATAATATATAATAAGAGTGGGGTTTTGTGTCCCAGAAAGACCGTGCTGTATGTGTCCTATGTCACGAAAATGTTGTTTGCCGAACTTCAAGCGTTAAACAGCATTATGAGACCAAACATCAGAAGTCGTTCAAGGATGAAACAGACAAGGCCGAATCAATAAGACGTGCTGTGTCAAGGTATGGGAAGCAGGCCAGCACCTTTAAAGCATTTGCCACTGCTAAAAATCACGCAACTGAAGCAAGCTTTCGCATTGCTCATTGCTCATTGCATTGCGAAACGTGGAAAGCCATTCACTGATGGAGAATATATTAAGGAGGCTTTCCTCTGTAGCTCAGATGTTTTGTTTGAAGGCTTATCAAACAAAGACACAATAAAATCAAGAATAAAAGACATCCCAGTGTCAGCCAGAAGTGTGGAACGAAGAATAGGAGAAATGGCAGAAAACGTGAAAGCGCAGCAGACCGCTGGTTTGAAAGATGCGACGGTGTTTAGCCTGTAGATGTGAATGACATGCCATGTTACTTAAAGTGACCAAGTACCACCCCCAGATAATGGAGTTGAGCAAAGGTTACAGGGCCAGGGATCACATTGATTGTTAGGACTGTTTACATGGCTTTGCATACATAGCTCTTTGCAACCCCAAAAAAATGTTTGTTGTGGTTGGAATAAAAGAATAAAATGTAAGTAACAACCAAATAATTATATAAATATAAAGTATAATTCATACAAGTAAGACCCTTGTATAATCACCATCCAGTTAGGCCTACTTATTAAAATGATAACCATAGGGAGCGCAGTTAGCAGCATTGCAACTTTGGTAGAAATTGAGCGCTCCAATTTGCTTAAAGTTGTGCTACGCATCACAACGTTTAGTTGTCTTAGATGCTATGTTGGTCATTTTGTTCAAGTTTCAGTTAGTTGACTGTTAGGCCTGTTTATTTAGCATACATGGCTTTGCATACATAGCTCTTTGCTGAAAATTGTTGTTCATGTTGTGGAATAAAATTGCAGATCAGTTGGTCTGTTTGGTTTGGTTTGATGTCGAGTCATAATTAATGTTGATATTGTGGTTGGCACACTGACTAACAAGAACATTTTAAAATGGCACTTCATATCAAAAAGGTTGCCTACCCCTGGTCTAGGGAATAGGGGGGGGTAACAATTAAATAAAACCGGGGGGACAAGAAACAGAGGGGAAACGGGCAATGTAAAATAAACAAGATTTATTGTAGAAATAACAAAAACAGGTTTCCGTGAAACACTTAAACTAAAATCTACTCTATAAAAAGAAGAGCGATATTAACCTACAATATTAATAATCAAGAATAAAGTATCTAACTGGCCAAGTGGTAGACCACTACCAGAGATCAAATACAAATAAGACTAAAGTGACACAAACATACGATTAACAAACACAACCTACAAAGCTACACACTACAAAACTACAGCTGTACTAACTAGCTAAAGAAGCGAGCCGAACCGACCTGACCCGACCCGGGCCGACAAATGGAAAAGCGCCAAAGAAGCAGGCTGGCCCGGGCTGGCACGATAGTGGAAAAGGGGCTTAAAGCAACTCAGGAGTTGTAGTCCGGCCCATTGGCACCAACTGAGTGTCTCTCCCAGGCTTTTATCCTCCCTCCACCCTTGATTGAAGATTGAGCACACCTGTGTTGGTGCCATCACCATGGCAATTGGTAGGAGGAATGACAATCACCTGGGAGAGAACACAAGAAACAAACAAAACACAGAACTCCACACACTACGGACGTAACACTCTCCCTCTCTCTCCCTCTCTCTCTCTCTCTCTCCCTCTCTCTCCCTCTCTCTCTCTCTCTCTCTCTCTCTCTCTCCCTCTCTCTCCCTCTCTCTCCCTCTCCCTCCTCTCCCGCCTCTCCCCCCCTCTCCTCCCTCTGCCACCTCTCCCCCCTCTGCCACCTCTCCCCCCTCTCCTGCCTCTCCCCCCTCTCCCATCTCTCCCCCCTCTCCTGCCTCTCCCCCCTCTCCCATCTCTCCCCCCTCTCCCATCTCTCCCCCCTCTCCCGCCTCTCCCCCCTCTCCCTCCTCTCCTGCCTCTCCTCCCTCTCCCATCTCTCCTCCCTCTCCTGCATCTCCCCCCTCTCACCCCTGGGGGCCCCTTGTCAGGACATTGTCACACCTGCAACTCTTGTCTGTCTTGTCCCTCTGTAGGGACGACCACAAGGAGGGGCTGAAGTTCTACACAGACCCCTCCTACTTCTTTGAGCTGTGGAAGGAGAAGATGCTGCAGGACACGGAGGACAAGAGGAAGGAGAAGAGGAAGCATAAGGTAAGGCCCCGCTCTGAACCTCACACTTTCTTTCTTTCTTTCTTTCTTCTTCTTCTTCTTTTTTTTTACCTGTGAAAACTGATCTCCGTCTCCCTGTCTCCCTTTCTCTGTCTCTCTCTCCCTCAATATTTTTCTCTCCTCCCGCCCTTCTCTCTCTCTCTTCCCCCCTCTCTCTGTCTCTCTCTCTCCATCTCCCCCCCTCTCTCTCCCTCTCTCTCTCTGTCCCCCCCCCTCTCTCTGTCTCCCTCTCTCTCTGTCTCCCCCCCCATCCCCTCTCTCTCTCTCCCTCTCTCTCTCTCTCAGGAGCAGAAGCGCTGTGTGGACGGTACGTTGCAGAGGGAGGTGAAGAAGGTGAGGAAGGCTCGGAACCGTCGGCAGGAGTGGAACATGTTGGCCCTGGATAAAGAGCTGAGGCCCGACCACCGCCACACCCACTCTCTCCACCGGGGGCAGACCTCTGAAGGCTCAATGTCCCCTGAAATCAGGTCAGTGAGGACACACACACACACACACACACACACACACACACATACTACTTTCTACTGCTGCTCCTTGAACCATTTCGGAACAAATATTTCATACTACTGGATGAATCATTCTCTCTCTCTCTCTCTCTCTCTCCCTCTCTCTCTCTCAGGGGTCCTGACCACGTGGACGGTCACTACCCCAACACCTTGAACCACGCTGGCCACGCCCACACCTACTCTGGCCCGCCCCCCAGTGTCCTGGCCGCTCAGTTGGCTGCAGGCCACGCCCCTCTGGGTGGTGACCATGACTACAGGGCCATGGCGTACAGGGGGGGCACCCTGGGACGTCCCCACCAGGCTCCACCCCCTCCTCCTCCCACTGAGACCATGAACGGCTCTATGTCTCACCCCCCTGTGGACTATAGGTAAACACACACACACACACACACACACACACACACAGCCCTGAGAGAAAGTTGACATGCAAGTTGACATGTCATCATGTTTTGATTATCATTATGTCCCCCCCCAACCCCCCATCTCTTTCTCTCAGTATCACAGAGGGCTATGGGCATGCTGGACCCCCACCCCCGCCCCCAGCCCCTCTCATCCCATCAGCACAAACTGCCTTCGCCACGCCCCCTGGCGGTCTACTTCCTCCTCCTGGTTCAATGAGTGGAGGATATTCCCTGCCACCTCCACCCATCTGTGGAGCGCTGGCGGCCCCTCCCCCTCCTGGGCCTCCGCCCCTTCCCCAGGGATCCTCCCACTTCGCTCCCAAGAAGTCCTCCGTGCCCAGTAACGCTCCACCTGTCCACGACCCACGCAGTGACCTGCTGGCTGCTATACGCATGGGTAAGACAGTGTGTGTGTGTGTGTGTGTGTGTGTGTGTGTGTGTGTGTGTGTGTGTGTGTGTGTGAGTGCAGCTGTTGGTATCCTGTGTGTGTGTGTGTGTGTGTGCATGGGTGTACTGTGTGTGTGTGTGTGTGTGTGTGTGTGTGTGTGTGTGTGTGTGGGCGCGCGCATGTGTACGTGCCATATTAGTGTGTTGGGGAGACAGTGAGTGTACGTTATTTCCATTATGGTAAGGGCCAGGCATCTGTAAAGTGTTGTAAATGTGTGTGTGTGTGTGTGTGTGTGTGTGTGTGTGTGCAGGTATCCAGCTGAAGAAGACCCAGGAGCAGCAGGAGCAGCAGGCCAAGAAGGAGCCGGTGGGGAACGACGTCGCCACCATCCTGTCCCGCCGCATCGCCGTGGAGTACTCCGACTCAGAGGACGACTCAGAACTGGAGGAGAACGACTGGTCCGACTAACACGCACATGCTGGACTCACACACACACACACACACACACACGCACGCATGCACATGCACACACACACACACACACACAATATAAACACACACACACACACACTCTTAATCAACTACTAACTCACATAGCACGCACACTCTTTCACGTCCACAGACTGACACATTTATGTAGCAAGACTTAATAAAAAGGCCTACATACCCACAGCCCCGATATGCTGCCACATGTTGTAGGTTCATTTGTTAGAAGCTCTGTGGCCCTTCTCGGTCACTGTGCAGCACTGGAGGTTGTGTCTGGTCCTGGGGATCAAATCCAACTCCTCCATCAGCAGTTGGCATCGCTTTAGAACTAGAACACAAGGGGTGCATTCAAGATGCATAATGTTCTAAAACGTTTAAAAACACTTCGTTAAGATAGTGACATGTGGATAGAGATGTCGGAAGCCTAGCCTGTTAGGTGAACGTGCTGTACACACACACACACACACACACACACACACACGCACGCACACACTCTGTGCTGTTTAACTGACGGACAACATTTGGCAACCTAACAATGTTTAGTTCAATGCAACAATGTTTAAGAGCGCAAAAAAACACTCGACGCATTAATACACCCCAGGGGACACGTCTCTCTGTCTGATGTACCCATAACACTAGAGACGCCCTGTGGCACCCCCTAGTGGTGGTTACTGCTCATCTCATGTAGAGATTGGCCTACGGGTGTTAGAAAATTAAACTTCCCCATGGCCAGATGTACTTCTCTTTTTTCTAAACATTTTTACTGAAATACTTGTTAATAGATAATATTGGATTGAGCTGAGTTTTTAACGTGTATACATAGCAAGTGGAGCTAAAAGAGAAATCAGCTGGCTCAGTGTGAGCAGTGATCAGGTGTGTTAGGGAGCGGGGGGGAGCGGGCGGGAGCGGGGGGATGACTAGAGAGGGGAGAGCGTCTGATTATAGATGAAAGAGACCAGACTGAGAGGATGAAAGGGTGGGATTGAGAACACTCTGCTGAGTCTGGAACCGCTCAGTGACGTCTAGTAGAGGCGATGTGAGATGATTGGGGCGCCGGATTGGGGTTGGTTATGTTTGTGTGACCTCTGTAACCTTTGACCCCTGTGAACAATAATAAAACATTTTAAAAAAACATGAGGAGAAACGGATGACCCCATTGCTGTGTCTGAGACGCTTTCCCATCGTCGTGGAAACGAAACACGTCCCTTACACTGGAAACGGAGGAGCAGAGAGGAGGCGAGGAGCCGTGTCAGAGGATGACGAGTGATGACGAACAAAAACGAATCAAACCAGAGTTTGTTTATAATGCACAGAACATTCTTTTAATACAAAATTAACAAGATCTCTCAATTCAGTAAACTAACCAAAGCAATAAAAAGTACAACTAACACCTTGGAAAAATATACACCACGTTCACACAATGTCTTACAATATTTCAGTTAGTTAGTGCATCTTGATTATCCTTTTATAGTTTTTCATTTTGCAGATACTTAATTTGTTGTGCCATTTTTCGTCCCAAAAATAAAGTGCATTTCACATTTAAAACTACGCATACATCTACACAAGATGCTGTTACTGTAGCGTCCGTTGCCCCCCCGCCTGCCTCCCCCCCCCCCACACACACATACATTCTCAGGCCCATAATTACCTAAAAATGTAGCTCTGAATTGGGAACCGTCAATGAACCCTTATGATGCTCCCCCACTGAACCTGGAACCCACCCCTATCAGCCACACACGTCCCTCCTACCACGACACAACTCATTCCTGTACAATCAATAGGATACTTTTCCGTGCGATTACAGGGCACAGGAATTCAACATTGAGTAATATGTCATATGCTTAAAAACTTAAGTAATATGTCATATGCTTAAAAACTTTTTTTTTGTACAGTCGTAGTGCTTTTCTCTCTTCTAGGATGTGAAGCCCTTGTTTTCACCTATCTGACCACAACACCTCATCTCACCCATTGAAAGATGCTAGTCTGACACCACTACAAGCTACATGACAGAACGTTCACCAAACTAAGTCGGCCCGCTGGCCAGCTGAGCCCTTCTCCCATTGCCACTCCTCTTTAACCAATCTGCAAGGACCGGATATGTGGAGCTCTCACTTAATAGGATCAAGTAAGCTGCCTTTTATTTTAATTGTATTTGTTTTAATCTATCCAGTCTTTGCAGATCAGAGCATACTGAAGCGTCAACATTTTAGGAGAAGTAGCCTGGGATTGAAATGGAATAGATCCATAGAGTAATGGTAAGGGGGGTTATGTCTTTAAAAAAAATGGTGCACCCCTAAAATGTCCCTCATTGGACCCAAGTGGGTAGCACCATGCATGATGTCATAGGATTGGCCCCCGTCACAATGACGTATCTGCATGCCATTTTCACTGAATCGAATTGGTCTAACAGGATGCCATATCCAATAAACAATATTTTCCTCTCGATACATTCAGAAGAGACTAAAGCACAGGAGAATGGAGAATCTTAGAATAGAATCTCAGAATCTATACCGGGGGAACAAAACAGACATTTTCAATGAATATAACAAAATCGATGTCATCTAAAGGTAAAGGGAGGGCAGTGGTTTCTGTATGTGTGTTCGGTCTGTGAGGAGCCGACTAGACACGGAGTAGCGTGTTTCCCTCAGTGACGACATCTCCAAGGAGGGACATGTTTCCTTAACGCCACACTCTACCGCCCAGAGTCACCCACTGCACACACACACTTCCCTGAAGCCTTTTCTCTTCCCTATAATCTGAAGAAAAACTGAGGAGGAGAGAGAGCAGTATGGTTGAAGCCATAGGGAGTGTAGAGGTCATTCACTGATGGTTTCACCCTATTTACTCCTGTCAGACCAATGAAAGGATAGGGGGGAAGGCAGGCAGGAAGAAAGGAATTAAGGAAGGAAAGATGGATGTATTGTCTTTCCATTTGGCCTCTCCCCCTCCTTGAATCAATCTTCGGTTGCTGGACTGAGAGGCTCCCCAGCGGCAGGCGACTAAAACAGGACAGGCCCGACAGAGAGGGGGAGACGCCTCATAGGGGGCGACACGAAACACACAGGAGACAGAAATGTGTCCATCTGGTTCATTCGATTCTATTCACTTTGGCATGTAGTGTTGAACTCCTCCTTGGAGAGTCCATGTGGTATATCTCCCTCTCATCTCATTCTACATGCCAGAGGGAGAATGTGTGATGAGGCTACTTCTGTCACAATGACAGGAAGACCGCCGCCACTCATGTTCCCCCCAAGGTCAGGGGTCACCGAGAAGCAATTCTTCCGACCTAACTGCTCTCAGGAAGAGATATGGGTCTGTGCTGCTGTTCACAAACACTCGGACACACATGCACACACACACTCAGAGGCCATGCAACTCATATGCACGGAAATTGTCCTTATTCACAAACCTACAGACGCTTTAGGTTACTACACTCAGAACAACACTTCATACCGTATGCTCACAAAGGCAGATGCAACTGAAAACAAGTGAGAATTATTTTCACAATCAGTTCAGTTTCACTCGTTGGGAGATACTGGACACACAGCTGAGGCCTGATTACAAACAGAACCTTTTGCAGGAGATCGAGGCAGTGACATCATCGTGACTATGACGATACTAGGCTGTGGCAGTCAATGTTTTTTTCTGTGCCGTTCACATTAGACAAACAAAAAAACGAAACAAACAAAAATATTGTATTTCCCATTTGAAGACGTCCTACAGAGATGTGTTCCAGGAGTCCCTGGTTTGGGCCTGGTCGTATCGATGCACTCAGGTGTCACATCTCAGGATGGTGGTCGCTGGGAGTACTTCATATGCTGGAGTTGGTCACGTTGCTGGGGCGAGGCTGTGTTATTGCTGTCTGAGTATTGCTTTAAATCCATCAAATAAAAACTGATTTGTTATTGCTGCTCGCATTGACATGACGGCTTGAATGGGGGGGGTGTTATCTGGGCTCAGTGTAGATTCAATGTCGTAGAAATCACCTCAAATTCCAAATAACTGGGCATGAACTGGTATATGACATGCTAACATAAGGGAGACTGCATGGTGCCTAGCTCAGTCCCTTATGTGGACATGCAGCAGCATGTAGGATGGCGATCAGGGTCACAGCGAGCAGGAGATGAACAGAACTGGAAGAACAAGCCTTCTGTACCATGGTCTGCCCAGATGAGTTCAGTCAGAGAGGTGGTGGAGAGCGAGGAAGCAGGGTGAATTTGCTTGTGCACTATGCAGCACTGACTGGTAGTGGTGTTCCATATAGCAATAATGAAATGTCACTGATTGGTTCATTCATTGATGATGCCTTTTTTTTTGCAAGACGTGGTCCAATGACACAGAGGAGCTTAAAGTAATATGGAGTTTTACTTTAATGTCACCTTGTTGTGTCATTTTTGGCATACGCGTACCCATTTAAGCTAACTAGGCCTACCAAACCGTAAATAGTCAAAGCGGATGAAACTAAATAGAAGGGTCTGCCTTTGAACAGTGCGGTTCAAGTGCCATTTTCTCAGTGACAGACAGCTCTAACGTGGTAAGTGCTGGGTGATATCAACGGATGATGAAGCCTATCAACGACTGGGGTTTACATTATAAAGCACTATGCCGGTTAGATTATGGGATACGAGCGTGTTCAAACATAACGGAGAAAGGAGACAAATTAAAAGTACATTCAGTTCCAACAACTCCCGGTGCCATCCATTGACAGCCGATGCGCTTGAATAATATCCTAGGCCTCGGATTTAAAGCGACAACATTTCACTCTAGTCTACATTCAAGAGCTGGTAGCCTACTTTAAAGCAACGTGAACAAATGAGTTTTGACCTGTTTTATTTGTGAAGTAGACCTAGGGAAGTGATGGATCTGGGTATCATTAAACCATCAAGCGTTATTCTAATCCCAAGGCAATGGGAGGTTAATGGCGCGCGCGCGGCACCGTTTGCAACTAGGGGACTCTCCTTCGGGTTTTTTGTCACAAAGCTAACAAGCGGGACAAGAATAGGCCTACATTCGCACACGCTCGAGGATTGGAGCTTACAGCGAAATTGTATATGCAGTGATAGATGGAGAGAGAGAGAGAGAGAGAGAGAGAGAGAGAGAGAGAGAGAGAGAGAGAGAGAGAGAGAGAGAGAGAGAGAGAGAGAGAGAGAGAGAGAGAGAGAGAGAGAGAGAGAGAGAGAGAGAGAGAGAGAGAGAGAGAGAAGGAGCGAAGCTCTCCCCGGTTTGGTTCCTTTCCTTGTCAGTGGAGGGCGCTAGAGAGCCAGGTCTATTTTTAGCCCTCCGCGGTTGTTTAGCTTTCGCTGCACGTTCAGAGTGCAGCAGCGAGACGAGATGCTCGAGACTGTCATCGTGGAGGAGCCTGCATCTTTACCGTCCCCTCTCTCTGCCCCCCCCCCCCCCCCACACACACACACACACACACACACACACACACACACACACACACACACACACACACACACACACACACACACACACACACACACACACACACACACACGCACGCACACTCACACACGAGCTCTTTCATCTGACGTGCGCGGATATCCTCGCACGGTGGCACAGGCTTAAATTATCTATTAATAATCTCATACTATTTAGAGAAAGGAAATCACACATCACTCAAAAGGGCTAAAACTGTACTTATCTACATTCTATGTACATCTGTCTGCTGCGCGACGCATCTTCCAACCACCTGCAGATCAGGGCGTGGCACGTGGGCATAGACGGGGTGGGGGGTGGGTGGGGGGCGGAGGGATGAAACACGTGTGTGTAGCAGGCGGCAGCGGTCAGATTATGTTGAATATTTTAGTCGGGGAAGACATAGAGTGAGGGCTGCACTACACCGTGCTCTTTTTGGAGCAAAATGAACAACAATTTTGCCACCATCATCCATCCAGCCAGCCAGGCCATGGACTACAGCCTAACTGCCCTCTTCAGTTGTCAGGGCAGTCAGAGCTAGACCAAGCCCGGCGATCCCCCTCTTTCCCCTGCCCCTGCCCTCTATCCCTGGGCAGAGACAGGGAGCGCCGGGGCCCAGGGTGCCTCTCTCTCTCTCCCCACCAGGGTCAGGGTCAGACGTCGCTAGGGGTCCGCGCCCTCATGGCCACACTGGCCGGCACACAGCCGCAGCACACCAGCCACAGAGCCTTCTGGATCTCCTGGTTCCGGAAGGCGTAGATCACGGGGTTGATGACCGAGTTGTAGGTGGCGGGCACCAGGGTGGCGTAGGTGTAGAGGGGCGGGTAGGTGTAGTCGGCCACCAGCGAGTAAACGGTGAAGGGCATCCAGCAGGCGGCGAAGGTCCCCAGGATGATGGCCAGCGTGGACACGCCCTTCCGCGTGGTGACGTAATGCGGCGTGGCGGCCAAGAAGTGATGCTGCAGGGCGATCTGGTGGGCGTGGCGCATGACGATCTTGCAGATCTGCACGTAGAGCTGCAGCATGAGGCCGAAGAGGAAGAGGAAGGAGACGGACAGCACGGCCACGTTGTTCTTGGTCAGCGGACGCACCACGCTGCAGGTGGCCTCGTCGGCCAGGCAGTTGACCCCGGTGACGGGCAGCAGGCCCAGGCAGAGCGACACCCCCCAGAGCAGCACCAGCATGGTGTAGGTGAAGGCGGCGGTGCGCTCCGAGTTGTAGGTGAGGGCGTAGTAGAGCGACAGGTAGCGGTCTATGGTGATGGCCAGCAGGCTGAAGACGGAGGCGGAGAAGGAGGCCACCACCAGGCCCACCGTGAGCAGCTGGGCCTGGTCGGAGCGCAGCAGGTAGGCACAGGTGAAGTGGAGCACCAGGCCCAGGCCGGCCAGGAGGTCGGCCAGGGCCAGGCTGCCGATCAGCAGGAACATGGGGGCGCGCAGGGCCGAGTTCTGCCAGATCACCAGGACCACCAGGGCGTTCTCGCAGGCGATGAGGGTCCCGGAGGAGCACAGCACCACGTCCCAGGGGTTGATCAGGAGGGGCAGCTGGCCGGGCGGGAGGAAGTCCGAGGGGAGGAAGGTGCTGTTGTTGTCGTCCGTGGTCGGTCCCCCGCCGTCACTGGTCCATGCCGTGGGGTCGGGGGTCAGCCAGCTGGGGGTGACCGGCGGCTCGTCGCTCATTGTGCCCTCCGTCTGAAAAATGGCACGCACGTTATGAGAGGTTACACACACACACACACACACACTCACACACACACACACTCACAGGGGTGAAAGCAATCACTCTCACTTTAGCCTGTGTCTGAAAACAACAAAAGCAGCACGCACACACCCACACCCACACGCAGACACACACACACACACGCACGCACACACACACACACACACACACATGCACACACATGCACACATGCATATGCACACACTCACAGGAGACATAACATATATAGACCTAATGTTCCCATATACAAGTTTACATTTCAGTTATTTAGCAGTGCTCTTATCCAGAGCGACGAGTACATTTGTGAAAATAAAAACTATACATCACAGTCATCACAAGTAATACTTGCTATAAGAATATGTGCCACAAACAGTCACAGTGTTAATATATCTTCTTCAAACGTTCCACTGTAAACACATTGTAACCCCCCCCCCCACACACACACACACACACACACACAAACACACAGACTTCATTTAGAAGCCAGAAGCAACCATCTGAAACTACATGCGCACATTTTGTCTGTAGAAATACAGCAGTAGAATTAGGCCTATTGTCTGTGGAAGTATAGATGTGGAACTAGGCCTATTGTCTGGAATCGAACTGTCCACCCCATTGTAATTTGATAAGTGGATAATCAGGCATAGCCTGCGCTGCGCACGTAGCCAGGGGACAATAACAAGCCATGTCGGTGACAGACGCAGGGGCTTTATTGTCACCAAACCTCTGATTGCTCGAGTCCAGATATCAACCGACAGGATACCGGTAGGATAACCGATACCGGTCATATCTCCTGCCACCATGAGAGGCGGTGCGCGACTGCCTCTCTCCCTGCCGCAACCCCCCGAATGCCCGAAATAACGCAACAATTTGCATGGCTCTCTCTTGTCTAGTCTATATTCACTGTTCACACTAGATAAACAAATTAAACAATTTTTTAAAAATACCGTTGTTGTCCCAAAGGTAATGTCAACACTTGCCACATTAATTAACCATAGGCTGAATTAAAATGTTCCGTCAATGGACTGCCCCCCGCCCATTCATTCACCCATTCATCATTTCATTTAATCACCGTCACTCCCAGCCTACCTTGACTGAGGTGAGGCGCCCGTCCCGTCTAGATGCAATCGCGACCTTTCTGTATGTCCATGTTATTGATAACGATGGCAGGTGTTTTCTGTTGGTCTTTTCTGAAGCCTGATGAGGGGAGCACCGATGTAGGCTTCACCGTCTACAGGAGCATCGCTGTGGACTGCGGCTGTGCAGCGAGGGGGTGGGGAGGGGGGGGAGCGCTGGGGGTCCCAAACGGGCCAGACTCGGAGACGGGTCCAGGTCGTGACGTTAGAATTATAAGGTTCTATCTCCGTTTTTGTCAAAATTGAGTTTTTTTTTACATAATCTGATCCATTAGGTGTTTATTAATGCCTGTGTGGTGTTATCTTTAAAATGTTGAAATGTTTTAGTTAGTAATTCATAAAATACAAAGGTCTCACAAAACATAATGGAATGTAAAAACTTTGACGCTCAATATCTCTGAACTGCCCTAAACGGAGATAGAACCTCAGATAGAATCATTCTAAGCTCACGTCCTGTTTAATACCTCCTACCGGGGGACAAGGTAGCAACAAGCTCAACACCAGGACCCAGTCGTCTGCGCACATGCACCGCTCAAGGACACACAGCACTGCTGGTCATCTCATTGTGTGTGTGTGTGTGTGTGTGTGTGTGTGTGTGTGTGTGTGTGTGTGTGTGTGTGTGTGTGTGTGTGTGTGTGTTGAGGATTTGGGAATTGTTCTTATTGTGTGGGATCAGTGTTTTGTGGTTTGATGTGAGTGCTGCCTGCTCCACAGTGATGTTGTTAGTGTAGACTGACTCTCTCCTCCTCCTCCAAGCCCCCTGTGACTTCCTGTTATTCTGGGCCTGTCTATTAAAAGAAACCATGGCCATGTCTGAATGCTCATATTGCAACCTATTTAGTAGGCGTTTTCAGTACTGTGAAATGTACAGAAATATTTACAGAAAATGCCAGAATGTCATACTCAGAAAGAGAAGACAATTTCTTAGTGTGAGTGAGATTTAGTATGCTTAAATTGTTAACTTACTGCATATTTTTACTAAACAGTATGGCCTTAATAGTGTGTAGTATGATTATCATGCAATATTAACTTCACCAGTAAGCACTACGAGCAGACACTTCTCTCCTCTTCATCTTGTCTGCCCTCATCTTTCTATTCATTTAGTGCTTGAGGGCTTTGCCGTTCAATCACTTAGCATCCATTATATAAAGGAAATTCATTTCCTAATTACCCCTATGGACCGAGTCCAGCCCTCAGTGATATTGCCAGCCTTTTGATCTGGCTAGCTAAGCTTCATTTACCTCTGTTACACTGAGGCATGTGGGCTAGTTGGCTCGCAAACAGCATCATGACTGAATTAATGAAAAATAGGTCCTGTTGCAGTACGAAGGTGTAGTTACTGTGTAAAACCACAGAGGGGCAGTGTCGAGTACGTATGAGTCATCAGTGCGCACCTGAGGGTGTGGAGACCGACGGAGTGATGGGCGCGCACACACACACACGCACGCACGCACACACACACTATTAGCTTTTATTTATTTTTCTTTAAAACAGAAAATGATTATTTAACAACAGGTCATCTCAAGCAAACCCTCACATTAAACTTGCCAACACCTACAAAACGGTATCAAAAAGTGCACCATAGTGTCAATACATCTTCTCCTGGTCTAACTTCCTATGATAATATTATCTTCTTTTTTTTTTAATCTCTCATATTTATACAAATACCACTCTGTACACTGTAGAAATACACAATCCCTTTGTGTCCCACGCATGGAACACTGTGCTCTCTCTCCTCCCACCTCCCCCTCTTTCTCCAATACACAGTCCATCGATGTGCTGCTCTGAGTTGGCCCCAGGGAGGCATAGCAGAGTTACAGTGTGAGGGAGTGCAGACACCTGGCTGATATTACAACACATTAATCATTATTAAATACCCACCTCCATGCTAAAACCAGCGCGTCATTCACACAACCACCTCTGTACAAACCCTCATTAAAACAAACAGCTTTCTCCAACTCTCTCACAAAACTTTGATACAACGACCACACAAACCTTGAAACAACTCTTCCCTGCAGCATCTCTCCTGCCTGAGTGACTGGGCGGGGTTTGGGGGGTGGGGTTAGGAGGGACGGGGTTGGTGTTTGGCTGGGTTGGGTTAGGAGGGATGGGGTTGGTGTTTGGCTGGGTTGGGGGTGGGGGTGGGATTCGAGGCTGAGCTGCGGTACTCTGTACTTATGCACGGGTATGAATTAAGAGCTGTGCAGGTATGACACCACAAGGGATGTACTGTATGGTCCACTACTCCCACTGCTGGGACACCGGGCTCTCCTCCTGGCCGCCACATTGGAGGCGCTCTCCTCCAGTGTCACTAGTCTCTAGATTGGTAGAACAGGATGTAGCCTGACTCAGAGTTCTTGGAGATCTCCGAGGTGAGACCGTAGAACTCCTCTATGGCCTGGGCGTCGATCTTCTGCAGGAGGGAAAGACAACACGGATCAGTGTGTGAGTGTGTGTGTTTGTGTGTGTGTGTGTGTGTGTGTGGGGGGGGGTCATACACACAACATCACAGATCAAGGGCACACACGTATGCTTGCGCACATGCACACACACTAATCCCCCCCCCCCTCTCTCTCTCTCTTTCATATCTTACCTCTACAATGTCATCGTCAAACAGAAGCCAGAAGTCATGACTCTTCACGATGGCGATGTAGTGTCCTCGGTTCGGCCCACTGAAAACAAGACGAGGCGGTCAGGAACACTCAGTGGGAGAGACATTTTTTCCCCCCCATTTTCTTTTCCTAACTGACCGGAGTTAGTACACCCCACGGGAAAAAACCCTAGTCAGACCGATTGGAACCGAACAGACATAACAGGGGGTTGCTTTCAGACAACACTCCGGCAAGGCTACTGACCTCCCACAATGCACCACGACGGCCACAAGGTCGTAGAGCCTCTCGGGGTTGGTCGCGTCTCCGGAAGTGTTGAAGAGGCGGAGCTCCAGGGGGAAGACGACCCGGTAGGACAGTTTAGTGTAGCGCTGCAGCTGCTCCATGTACTTGAACCTCTTCAGGTGCAGCGCCAGGATCATAGGCAGCTTCTTCACACGCATCCTACAGGGTTAAACAGGCGGACGGACGGACAGACACAGTTATTAACTTCACGATAAGTCATTTAATAGCGACATTTACGCAACACGACATAATGACGTTGACACGAATCCATCTGGTACTGACCTTTTGTGCGCCTCCTGTTTGCTTCGACATTCGTCACAGTAGTATTTATACTCACTGCATAGCGTCTCTGTGTTACTGAACCCCCTTCAGAGAGAGAGAGAGAGAGAGAGAGAGAGCGAGTCAAACAAAGAGCATAAAACGACACAGGTCACAGAGTTAACATGAGCATGTATATAGACAGGTGGGTGTGTATGAATGAAAAGGCATGTTATGAATAATATGAGCTGTATGCATGGCGCGCGTTTGTGTGTGTGTGTGTGTGTGTGTTCTCACCTGAGGCAGTGTGTGATGGACGTATTCTGTTCCACGTCCACTGAGAGGTCCAAGAAGTCCTCATCCTTACTGCTGATCTGAGGGACGTAAAAGAAAAAAGAACAGCGTCTAAACGGTCCAAACTCCCTTCGGTAGCATTCTAACCTCCAGTGATTTGATATACGACAGGTGACCCTACGGACGGGCGGGCGCGAGACCCGGGGCGGGGCGTTACCGTTTCGCAGGTGAGGCAGCGTGTCTCGTTGGTCAGCGTGCCCTGGAAGATCTCGTGGACCCAGGTGGGCGCCGGCGCCGCGTTGCTGTTGTTGTTCTGTGAGTCGTCGGGCGTCGTCCCGTTGGCCAGCCGGCCGTTCTGCAGCTTGTCTGTCTGCTTCCTCTCCTCCTGCAGCAGGTCGGCGATGGTGTTCAGCAGGTAGTTCAGGAACTCGTGGGCGTCCTGCTGCATGTAGTTGTCAAACAGCTCTGCGGGGAGGAGGGAGGGAGGGAGGGAGGGAGGGAGGGTGGGAGGGAGGGAGGGAGGGAGGGAGGGAGGGAGGGTGGGAGGGAGGGAGGGAGGGAGGGAGGGGGGGAGGGAGGGAGGGGGGGAGGGAGGGAGGGAGGGAGGGAGGGAGGGTGGGAGGGAGGGAGGGAGGGAGGGAGGGTGGGAGGAGGGAGGGAGGGAGGGAGGGAGGGAGGGGAGGGAGGGTGGGAGGGAGGGTGGGAGGGAGGGAGGGAGGGAGGGTGGGAGGGAGGGAGGGAGGGAGGGTGGGAGGGTGGGAGGGAGGGAGGGAGGGGAGGGAGGGAGGGAGGGAGGGAGGGAGGGGATGAGAGGCGTTACAGCAGTGAGAATAGAGGGGAGGAAATAAGGATGTAGAAGAGGTAGAAAGGGGGACATGAGGAGGGAAAAAGGGAGAGTAATAATAATAATAATAACTTGGTTTTATATAGCGCCTTTCTCAAACCCAAGGACGCTTTACAGATTTTACAGACAGACAGAGTGAGAAAAGAGCAGGGAAGGAGAGAGAGAGAGAGATAGATAGATAGAGAGAGAGAGAGAGAGAGAGAGAGAGAGAGAGAGAGAGAGAAAGAGAGAGAGAGAGAGCAAAGTAGACCGAACACAGTGTGAACGGGAGGTTTGTGAGACAATTGTTGATAGCACTGATACGATTCCTCACGTGCCTTTCCGCTACCCCTTTAAATCGTCACTGTCCTCTTCTACAGCTCCCTTGTTCACCCTAACTACCAGGACCTCTGTTGCTGCCACCCTTTGCCCCACCCCCCTCGCTCACCGTTCTCTTTCCGTAGCCGTGTGATGAACTTCTTGGGCGGTATGACTCCCACCTTCCTCTTCTGGTTGGCGATGCTGTGGAACAGGTCCGCCAGGCAGGTGAGCAGGTTCTCCTTGCGTCGAGGCTGGCTACGATAGGCCAGAATCTTCTCCCGGAAGGGACGGCAGAAATACAGAGCCTGCAGCACTGAGTTACAGTAGCAGGTGTTCCCAAACTGAAAGACCAAAACGGGAGTATAGAGATATAAGAACAGGTCAGGCAGAGAATGACATGCACGCGCACATGCTAGCACAAAAACACGCCCACACACGCACACGCAAACACCCACACACACCCACACACACCACAAGCTCAAACACTCACAGGAGACATAACACATTCATATAGAGTAGGTCTAATGTTCCCATTTACATTTGAATAATTTTGCAACACACACACACAACACTTTTACTTACGTTGACCAATCCAAAGTAGTGCTCGTTGACAGGGAACTGCTCTGAGCCAATCTCTTTCTCCAGAGCGGAGGCATTGGCGCCCTGGAATACAAAAACCGCTGTTGGACTGATTCATGGCTGAGAGCAAGTGATCTGAGATTTTTTTCTCTATACAAAGATTCTCTCTGATAGAGTATATGAGTGTATTGGGCGTGAACTGTTCTATATTGGGTTGGAGGACATATCACAATAACAATTGCATCCTTCCTTCTCGAATAAATCACTGATCTGATATGAGCATATTGGTACAATAAAATAGTGAAAAACATGCTTAGTCCAACAATACAATCACGTTAGATCAGTGATTAGTTCGAGGATCGGAGGGAGGACAGAACGGATGTAATCGAATCACGCCAATGACACACTGACATGTTGCTATTTAAATAACAGAATATTCATGACCCCGGATTTCCTGATTATGTGTGGTTCTGTATCAGTCGATCAACATCAATGACAACCTTCAAATGACAACCTTCCCGAATAAAAATATTGAGACAGGAGGCAACATCAGAGATGGTTAACATAATAAGCAGCAGGCAAGACCTTGATCGTGTCGTCATTCGCTGCGCTAATGAGTGTCCAACAGAACATACAGGCTGTGTTCGAAATGGCATACTAGCATACTGCATACTAGCATACTCAATTAGTATGGTGTAGTGACTACATTATGGGTTCATGTTCTCCTCTTACTGTTGGTTGTGTAGTGGGAGGGAACCAGTTCTGGCACTAGGGGCAGAGGGGAGGATTATTAACGTTGCACCTTCCTGTTTAGATACACGAGTTTTGGTAACCATTTTCTGGTCCTGTACTGAGAGTACAAGTTGTTGTTTTGATTAAACAGTTATCATTACGTTGCCTACGTCTTTCCTTTTTCCTCCGGCACTACACTGGTGACCCCGACGTGGATTTTTGTTAACGTAATTGTGTACAAAAACCAGCGACGAACATTACAATCCTGCAAAATGTCCGGGCGAGGAAGACGTTCAAACCAGCGGCAGCCATCACCATCCCCTGTCAGGGTAACGCGTGGTGCGCACACTCCCACTCTCAAGCTACCAGAGTTCTGGGACTCAACGCCTGCTGCATGGTTTGCTATTGTAGAGGCACATTTCAGTAAAAGTGACATCGATGACGACGACGACCGGTACAACCATGCTGTGGCAATGTTGGGCAGCTCCACCGCAGCTCGAGTGGTAGGTTTTTTGTCTGCTCCCCCGACGACGAACAAATATGAGCGCCTCAAGGCCCTGCTTCTAGAGACATTTGAACTGTCCACTGCGGAGAGGGTGCGTCGCCTATTTGCCATGTCGGACTTGGGTGACGAGAGGCCTTCTGCGAGCATGGAGAGGATGCTAAACCTGCTCGGTACAGAAGACCCCATGATCCTCTTCACAGAGCTGTTCATGCGCACATTGCCAGCTCAAGTTAGGATGGCGCTGGCCAACACCGCCATCATGGAGCCCCGCGCCCTGGCCAGGGAGGCGGACCGGTTCGTCTTGGCCATGCCTCAACGGTCCCCCGACCTGCTCGCTCCCGCGGCCGCCCCGCCACCCGACCGTCGCAGGAGAGCGAAGGATGACGCCAGACCTTCTGGCCAGCAGGGTAACGCTGCGGGCCATTGTTTCTACCACGCCACTTTTGGCGCCAAGGCCAAACGGTGCCGCTCACCCTGCACCTTCGGACCGACGGGAAACGGCGGGGCCGGCGCTCAGTAGTGGCCCTGAGCGCTGGCGTCACCAACAGGCTGCTCTTCATACAAGACACCGCCTCTGGTCGCAGTTTCCTTTGTGACACAGGTGCCCAGTGGAGCATCATTCCGGCAGAGAGATCGGATATGGCGAAGGAGGAGCGTGGTCCGCAGTTGGCAGGCGCGGACGGCACACCTATCTGCTCTTACGGCACTAGGGCGGTGGACGTGTGCTTCGGAGGGCAATGTTTTTCGTGGGATTTTGTCATAGCGGCTGTCACATTTCCCCTCCTTGGTGCGGATTTTCTGTGCGCCCACAACCTGTTGGTGGACGTGGGGAACAGGCGCCTGGTCAACTCACAGACTTTCGCTTCATTCGCCTGTACGCAGGGGGAGGCGGTCTACAGCGGGTGGTCCAATACGCTCGCCGAAAGTGACCAGTACCTTCGGCTGCTCGCCGAATTCCCCGACCTTACCAAGCCCACCTTCTCCGCGCCCACGGTGAAACACGGAGTGGAGCACCACATCGAGACCGAGGGGCCTCCCCTCCACGCCAGGGCCAGGCGCCTCAACCCGGAGAAGCTGGCCATCGCCAGGGCGGAGTTTGCGCATATGGAGCAGGTGGGCATCGTTCGGCGCTCGAGCAGCCCCTGGGCGTCTCCCCTGCACATCGTCCCTAAGTCAGACGGCGGGTGGCGCCCATGTGGGGACTACCGCCGCCTCAACGACGCGTCCAAGCCTGACCGCTACCCGGTCCCACATGTCCAGGACTTTTCAGCGAACCTGGCAGGCAAACGCTTCTTCTCCAAAGTGGACCTGGTACGGGGGTACCATCAGGTGCCGGTGCACCCCGAGGACGTCCCTAAGACGGCCGTAATCACGCCATTTGGGCTCTTCGAGTTTCTGCGGATGCCGTTCGGCCTGAAGAACGCGGCGCAGACCTTCCAACGCCTCATGCACTCGGTGCTCCGGGACCTACCATTCCTCTTCGTCTACTTGGATGACATCCTCGTCGCAAGCACCACGGAGGAGGAGCACCTGTCCCACCTCCGGGCCCTTTTCACACGGCTCAGCCAACATGGGCTGATTGTCAATCCGGCGAAGTGTGAGTTCGGACGGAACACCATCGACTTTCTCGGGCACCGGGTCTCCGCAGAGGGGGTGACCCCCCTCCCCTCGAAGGTAGAAGCTGTCGCTGCTTTCCCGCGCCCCAGCACAATCAGCGAGCTCAAGGGGTTCATCGGGATGGTAACCTTCTACTATCGCTTCCTCCACCACATCGCTCACATCCTGCGGCCTCTGTACGATGCCCAGAAGGGCAAGACTCTGAAGCAGCCGGTGGACTGGACGGCGGAGCGTGTCAAAGCCTTTCAGGACACCAAGGCGGCCCTGGCCCGCGCTGCCATGTTGGCCCACCCCTCGCCCTCGGCACCCACTGCTCTCACCACGGACGCCTCTGACTTTGCTGTGGGAGCGGTGTACGAACAGTGGGTTGGGGACGCCTGGCAGCCTCTTGCATTCTTCAGCCGCCAGCTGTCTCCCAGAGAGCAAAGGTACAGCACATTCGACAGGGAGCTCCTCGGGCTGTGGCTTGCTGTCAGACACTTCCGTTTTTTACTGGAGGGCCGCGAGTTTACGGCCTACGTGGACCACAAGCCACTCACGCACGCCATGTCCAAGGTGGCGGAGCCGTGGTCCGACCGCCAACAGCGCCAGCTCGCCTACATATCCGAGTTCACCACAGACATCCAGCACGTTGCTGGGAAGTCCAACCAGGTCGCGGATTGTCTCTCCAGGGCGGTGGTTGGTGCGGTCCAACTGGGTTTGGACTACGCGCGCATGGCTGCAGACCAGGCCGCCGACCCCGCCGTCCAGGCTCTCAAGTTGTCGGACACAGGACTGCGCCTAGAAGAGGTGGTTTTCGGTGACGCAGGGGCCACGCTCCTGTGCGACGTCTCCATGGGTCAGCCACGACCGGTGGTCCCCGCCAACTGGAGGCGCCCCGCCTTCGAGGCGATACACGGCTTGTCTCACCCTGGTAGGAAACCGTCCTCACGGCTGGTGTCAGAGAAATTCGTCTGGCATGGGCTCAAGAGGGATGTGAGGGCCTGGGTTGACACGTGCATCGCCTGCCAGCGCGCCAAGGTGCATCGACACGTCAAGGCCCCCCTGGAGCAGTTCTCTGTGCCTGAGCGGAGGTTCGATCATGTAAACGTGGACCTGGTAGGGCCGCTGCCCCCCTCGCACGGATACACCTATCTCTTTACCATGGTGGACAGGACGACTCGCTGGCCGGAGGCAGTTCCGCTCTCCTCAACGACAGCCCCCGACCTGGCCCGGGCGTTCATCGCGGTGTGGGTCTCCCGCTACGGCACCCCTGCTGATCTCTCCTCTGACCGTGGCTCACAGTTTACTTCAGAGCTGTGGGCAGCGGTGGCGGAGAATCTGGGGGTCAAGCTCCACCGCACAACCGCCTATCACCCGCAGGCGAACGGGCTCTGTGAGCGTTTCCATCGATCCATGAAGGCCGCCCTTCGAGCCAGCCTCACGGACAGCGACTGGCTTGACAAGCTGCCGTGGGTCATGCTGGGGCTCAGGACAGCGCCTAAGGAGGACCTCCAGTCGTCGTCCGCTGAGCTGGTGTTTGGACAGCCGCTGCGGGTCCCCGGTGACTTCATTCCCAAGTCAACGGAGCCCTGGTCCGCCGCCGCTCAGCGCGCCTCCCTGCTGGACAGCGCCAGGACCTTCGTCCCGGTCCCGACTACGCAGCATGGTGTCCCTACTTCGAGGGTGCCCCCGGAGCTGCACTCAGCGAGGTTCGTTTTCATTCGTCATGATGGCCACAGGACTCCACTACGTCCTCCTTATGACGGGCCTTTCCGTGTCATCGAGGCCGGAGCCAAGAACTTCATGGTTGACATGGGGGGTAGGCCTGAGTGTGTGTCCGTTGATCGCCTCAAACCGGCCCACTTGGACCTTGAACTGCCCCTGGACTTGGCCCTGCCACCGCGCAGAGGCCGGCCTCCAGTCCTACCTCCCCTGCCGCGCCCTGGCCATTCCCCCCTCCGACCCCGACAACCCCCCGCAGCTCGCGAGCCCCCGGTCGTCACTGCCCCCCGTCCTTCCCTGCAGGAGGACGTGATGGGCGATGTCACACCTCCTCCCGCACCTCCTGACTTTACCTACGATCGTAGGGGCCGGGCCATACGCCCTCCTCGCCGTGAGGATTTCCAATATTGAGGTGAACACTGGGGGGGCTGGTGTAGTGACTACATTATGGGTTCATGTTCTCCTCTTACTGTTGGTTGTGTAGTGGGAGGGAACCAGTTCTGGCACTAGGGGCAGAGGGGAGGATTATTAACGTTGCACCTTCCTGTTTAGATACACGAGTTTTGGTAACCATTTTCTGGTCCTGTACTGAGAGTACAAGTTGTTGTTTTGATTAAACAGTTATCATTACGTTGCCTACGTCTTTCCTTTTTCCTCCGGCACTACAATATACTGCATACTACCTACTAAATTCATAATAAGTATGCCAATACCAGCCGACCGAAAATCTAGTATACATTTCTTGCATACTCAAATTTCACATAATCTACAGTGTGAACGCACAGCATACTCAAAATCTACGTCATATCTAGTATGAGTAGTGTGCTAGTATGCCATTCCGAACACAGCCAATACATAGCTGGCTTCCTTGCGCTTTTTGAGTTATTCCCTTAAATCGCCTAGCTAAATTAGAACAACCCAAGAAAACAATTGCAAGTTCTAAAAGTTGTCTGGAAGTATTGGAAAGCCTGGTGCACACTGACTGCTCTTGGTCTTGCAAAACACACGCGGCTAGGCGGCTATGTCAGCCTGTGTGTGTGTGTGTGTGTGTGTGTGTGTGTGTGTGTGTGTGTGTGTGTGTGTGTGTGTGTGTGTGTGTGTGTGTGTGTGTGTGTGTGTGTGTGTGTGTGTGTGTGTGTGTGTGTGTAGCATAGCGGTGGCTAGGCGGTAGCAGGACAGAGATATGCGCCCTGGCGGTCAAACGAGCTTAATACAGTGCGGCGCGACGATTAAACACATCACTAATAACTCATTAATAAACTAATGCAATAATAATATTCAACATTGAATGCGATTATCACGGCTATTAATCCAGACCTAAGAATAGCATCCTAGAAAAAAAACAGGACTGTCAGAGTACGCGCACAGGCAAGGCAGGAAAAGAGTGATTTATAAAGAGTGATCTGGGTCATTTCCCCGGTCACACGAGCTAGGTGCGGGACACCCATCGGTGCGGGGTCACTCTAACGCCACTTGGCACATCGTCAAAGGGATGCATGTTTACTCACCATGGTACAAAAAGAGGCAAATTTGGAAACTGTCATTAGGATTTCCATCCGCTCAGCGCCATCTTCCACCCAGAGTCCCTGGTGCACCCCTCTGCTGCTGGACTGATCCGAGCGGTCTTAGCGCCGGAGAGCCTCTGTCTGTCTTCAGCCCATGTCCATGTTCTCGATACTCCCTTACATTTTTCACTCTTTGTCATATTGCAGCCATTTGCTAAAATCAATTAATTTCATTTCTTTCCTCGTTCATGCACACACAGCACCCAATATTGTCAGAAAAACACAGACTTGTAGAAATTCTTGCAGATTTATTACAAAATAAACACTGAAATATCACCCTTTGGCATTCTAGCTGTTAATTTGTTGAGGTAATCTGAAGAAATGTCACCCCACGCTTCCTGAAGCACCTCCTGAAGTTGGATTGGCTTGATGGGCACTTCTTGCGTACCATACGGTCAAGCTGCTCCCACCACAGCTCAATGGGGTTGAGATAGCAACGGAATATATATATTTTTTATACCAATCATTGTATATATATATATGTACTCTGCAATGACAATAAAAGTGGAAACATGTACATTTCAAGCCTGCAAACTGTGACACTTTAAATAACGTGAAACAATACTATTGTGCAATATGACAACCCTAGTCGTCTATCTGTACAGTATAGTACAGTGGATTGTGTACATAGCCTTTATTTATTTATGTAAACCAGCTCCTTCCCTTCTTGTGATTTTTTTTAAAGTTTTTTTTTCCCCCTTTCCTAACACCAGGGGAGCCACCCCTCCTAAATTTCTTTGTTTGGTACCTGTACTGTAGCAATGACAATAAAGTCCATTCATTCATAAAATCTAATCTAATCTAGATTGATTCATTCAGTAATCAATGTCAGATTTATACTGCAACATACATAAACATACTGTACACGAGAGGAACTGAGGCCACTTTTAAAATCAATAAATAACAAACAATTGTCAGAGGGCAGGCATAATCTAGCTCACAACCTTTGAACTAGAAACATTTACAAAATTACACTTCTGAACTATTCTCTACTATTCGATATAGTATGTTGAGCATGGGCGCCCCATAGCGGTCAGCCGTGGTTACTGCACCGCTGTGATGCTACACAAGCTGAATCAAAGGTCTCTTTAATGAAACATTATTGTATTAAATATAAACACTCAGAGAGAACACTCAGACAGAACACTCAGACAGAACACTCAGACAGAACACTCAGAGAGAACACTCAGACGGAACACTCAGACGGAACACTCAGACGGAACACTCAGACAGAACACTCAGAGAGAACACTCAGACGGAACACTCAGAGAGAACACTCAGAGAGAACACTCAGACAGAACACTCAGACAGAACACTCAGAGAGAACACTCAGACAGAACACTCAGAGAGAACACTCAGAGAGAACACTCAGACAGAACACTCAGAGAGAACACTCAGAGAGAACACTCAGAGAGAACACTCAGAGAGAACACTCAGAGAGAACACTCAGACGGAACACTCAGAGAGAACACTCAGACAGAACACTCAGACAGAACACTCAGAGGAAACACTCAGACGGAACACTCAGACAGAACACTCAGAGAGAACACTCAGAGAGAACACTCAGAGAGAACACTCAGAGAGAACACTCAGACAGAACACTCAGACGGAACACTCAGAGAGAACACTCAGACAGAACACTCAGACAGAACACTCAGAGGAAACACTCAGACGGAACACTCAGACAGAACACTCAGAGAGAACACTCAGAGAGAACACTCAGAGAGAACACTCAGAGAGAACACTCAGACAGAACACTCAGACGGAACACTCAGAGAGAACACTCAGACAGAACACTCAGACAGAACACTCAGAGGAAACACTCAGACGGAACACTCAGACAGAACACTGATCAGAACACTGATCAGAGAGAAGGACCAGTGTATGGTTTTGTCAGTTCGATATTCCTTTTGAAAACGAAAACGGATTGACTTATCAGCTCGATATTCCTTTTGAAACCGAAGACGGCGTGAGTATAATAGCAGTTGATTTTCTATTTCCAGAACACAAACAAGAACATAGATGATCACGTGTATGCCCAGGTGGGCGTTGACAAGGAGGGGGTTCGTTCGAGGTGTTAACGTTACTTTGGGTGTGGATTAATTTAGCTTTATTTCTGCTATGTAAACTACTTCCTTATGAATAAATACGTTAGATTATACGCTATAGTGTTATATGTATTCATAATAGAGGTGTTAACGTTACTTTGGGTGTTTTGGTGTGGATTAATTTAGCTTTATTTCTGCTATGTAAACTACTTCCTTATGAATAAATACGTTAGATTATACGCTATAGTGTTATATGTATTCATAATAGAGGTGTTAACGTTACTTTGGGTGTTTTGGTGTGGATTAATTTAGCTTTATTTCTGCTATGTAAACTACTTCCTTATGAATAAATACGTTAGATTATACGCTATAGTGTTATATGTATTCATAATAGAGGTGTTAACGTTACTTTGGGTGTTTTGGTGTGGATTAATTTAGCTTTAACAAGCACCATGGCTTGGACGCAATGATTAACAATGATAGCTAGAAACCGTATTAACCTTATGTAGGCTCAATATGCCAAGTCAATAACAATAATAATAATAATAATAATAATAATGCCAAGTCAATAACATTCCAGCTGAACCTTCTAATGTCTTAACGTCTGCCTCTGTGTGGTCTATATTTTCAGACAACCACCAATCTCTCCTCACTACACTGTCTGAGGCCCCATCTATCATAGGGGTTAGACTCCTAACCCTGTCTGCAAGTGGACTCTGAAGGTCCTGTGTAAAGGTGAGACATGGAGAAAGGCATGGACACACACAGGCAAACACACACACACACTCACATGATTGCATACACAATGTTTACATTTGTAAAGCACTAATGTCTATTCCATGAAGATAAGAGTCTGAGGAGGGAATCATCATCAATGCTTCTCTCCTCTGCTTGTCTGACAGCTCCCAATAGCAGGTCATGTGGTGCAGAGGCAGGGCCTGTGAACCACCACACCTTCAGCTGGATTCAGGTGAAGAACAGTCACAAGCAGAGCTGTAGATCATCAGCAGCAGCCAAGGGAGAGCCTTCTTCTTCCTCCATCTCTCGCAGAGCAGAGCAGAATGGCTACTCTTATTCTCAATAAGTCTTTGAAATTATAATAATAATTATAATAATATAATTAATAATAATAATAATAATAATAATAATAAGCCTTTGAAAGTAATCATGAAGTTCACATCCCACTGGGCAAACCATGTAATATTAAGAATTTCCATCGAGCTGTACTTCTCCATGTTATTGTTACTCATAAGGCCAAGCCCTGGGTATGACTGGTAAATACATGTGGCCAACACATCTCACACCAGATTACTTTTATTTGACTATTACTCACCACAAAAGCATTCATACATCGTTTTTCATTTGAACTCAGCATTTACTTGAATATATTTTGTTTGCAATCTTATTTATTGCAATTTCATCTGTTGTAGTGTGGGAAATGTAGTTCATGTTTAATTCACATTACATGGGACCCCTCACCTTGGTCACAATCTCTTTGATTCTCCACCATTGAGATAAAGGAATTCAGAGTATGTATAAACTACCATGGCAATAAACGGATTCTGATTTAAGCTAGTAGGCTGCAGTTTTTCAGACAACCTGCTACAGTAGGCTATGGCTAGTGCACTCTTACGCTAAGTAGAGTGTAGTAATGTATGTAAATGTATAATAAATCCACTTTTTTTTTACAGAGTAATGTATTTTATTTATTCCGTAATAAACCAGTTTGATTATTTCCTGCTCTGCAGTTACTGGGCTCTCAGAGGTGCCGGATGACCTCCAGCACCTCTGATAGCCCAGTAACTGTAACAATTTTGTCACTGGTTATGGCAGACCTGCATTTTATGCAGTGCAGGCTCGTTTCCATGGCCTGGTTCACACAGGCCTGGCAGCCAACCAGGCTGCGGCAGCACAATGCCATTGTTGGCACCTGCATCAGACCTGTAACAAGTAAAACAGACAACATAGAACATCTTAGTACATTCAGTCCAACTGACTACTACTGCACACTCTATCACCTGGGCCAACACCAGATAACACTTGAAGAACACCCTGTCAATAATGATAGACGATGACAATTGACTCTTGCTTATATGATAACAGCTGACTCTGCACAACTGTATACGTCAATGTTATTTAATTGCACTGCCTATATCACACATACAGACACACTGTGATTGGATGGGAAGTAGAACAAGATCAAATTGAGAGACTGCTAGACTACAGATAATAAATCACCAGTTTGGATGTGCACC
The DNA here is from genome assembly GCF_963989245.1 of Nansenia antarctica. Lineage (NCBI taxonomy): Eukaryota > Metazoa > Chordata > Actinopteri > Argentiniformes > Microstomatidae > Nansenia > Nansenia antarctica. Next base: position 17,021,787 of record NC_137682.1, read on the forward strand.
TTGGACTGGAAACTGGAAAGACGAACTAATTAGTGCTGATCAAAGCAGTGACAAGAATTCCAATTTACCTGTACCTGCACTAGTTATTGGCAAGAATAAACTTTTGATTTCTATTTATAAGCTGGGCAGATGTGTAGGAGTTTCAACCTTGAAGCCTAAATTTCGTTGTTTGGTACCTGTACTGTAGCAATGACAATAAAGTCCATTCATTCATTCATTCATTTATTCATTCATTCATTCATTCATATTCTAGGCCGGAATTCAAATCTCTTTATCACTTGCACTTTTTGCTTGATAGTACACCTGTTTGATGAAAATGCTCTCAGACTCCACTCCCCTGCCCTGCTACAGCACTGCAGTTGGTTGGGATTGATCACCAGACTCCTCCCATTCACCATCAACAGTTTTTGGCTGTTCACTCTATTTTTGAGACCCTCATGACATGCAAATGTGTGACTAACCGTGGCAGATGCAGCACTTGAATGCCTCTTTAAGGGCTGCTTCCTGCTGTGGGGCCAATGTATGACACAGCCCGGCCACCTGCCACCAGTCCCGCGCCAGGACCACCTCCTCGATCTTTGCAGACACCCCATCCAGTGCAACCGCCTCCTCGTCCTCCTCGTCCTCCTCGTCCTCCTCGTCCTCGTTCGTTATAAATCCAAAGTCGCCAGGGGAAGGAGAGTGAAGAGTGAAGGTAGAGGGGGGAGGGGAGGGAACAGGAGCAGGACTGAGGTGTGAGGAGGATGGTGGGACGTTGTCCCCCATTACATTGAAGGTACCTCCTCCTAGGGCATAGGAGCAGAAGCTCCCTTCCTCAGGGAAAAGGGTGATCCCCGCTTCATCCACAAGGTAAATACTCTCTGGTGTCAACTGTGTTTAAAAAAAACATCTTGGTGAGCTTACTAATTATTAATAATCACCCATCCAACCACTACATTTAAAATTGCATTCTTATTGGCGATCATACAACAACAGTTAAAGCACACACTTGTTCTTTGTAGCTTTTCCCACAATGGGACACCGACAGCCTGTCTGTCTGTCTGTCTAACCCTGTCTGTCTGTCTGTGTGTCTGTCTGTCTAACCCTGTCTGTCTGTCTAACCCTGACCCTGTCTGTCTGTACCCACTATAGACAGTAGTAATAAGATATAGACAGTAGTAATATAGACAGTAATAATAAGATATAGACAGTAATAATAAGATATAGACAGTAGTAATAAGATATAGACAGAAGTAATAAGATATAGACAGTAGTAATAAGGTATAGATAGTAGTAATAAGATAAGGGGCCGGTTTCACAGACATGGCTTAAGCCTAGTCCTGGACTAAATCACACTTTCAATGTAAAATCTCCATTGAAGATGCTTTTTAGTCCAGGATTAGGCTTAAGCCATGTCTGTGAAACTGGCCCATAGACAGTAGTAATAAGATATAGACAGTAATAATAAAGTATACTCGGGTTATTGGTGCTAGCGATAAGTAGGGTATGCAGTACCACGCGCCACGAGAAGCTAATACCACGAGCCGATATGGGCTCTACATATATAGGGCAATATGAAGTGAGGCCTATCATCTGTAAAATTTTAGCATCTGGCCTGTAGCTCTAGCATTAATAATCTGCCAAATGTAGGACTACTGTACAAACCTTGAATAGGAACGCAAGGTTCCTGGTGGTGCAGTCAACTTCATTTAATTTGTTTGTCTGGCCAGACTTCACAAACACGTAGCTGTCTGACATGCTGACAGGAGACAATGGAACGCGTGTTCCAGCTGTTTTTATAAGGTCCCGGCTTGAGTGATCTCGAGAGATCTCGGTCCAAGATGCCAATTGGCTACCCAACTTTTTTTTTATTTTACCACCCAAAACTTGCTTCCTACTTCAACAATGTCGAATTTGACGCCCTTTGCTGACATTATTTCAAAGATGTTTGAAAGTGGTTATTCAGAGTCTGATATTTCGCGACATCTACAAGTAGAGTGCGGTGTAGAGAGAGGTTCCAGCCGAACCAATATTTTGCGCTTCTGTGCCGAACTCGGCCTGAAAGTGAGAAAGGTCGAACTAGAAGGCGCCGTTGCTTCAGCCGTTCTATATCGTGGAGCTCCGCCCCATAGGGGAGCTCTGCTCCTATTGGTTTACCCGCTACCTAAAGTAGCCAATGACTGAATTTTTCAATGCCTGCGCCCGCCTGGGGTGCTATATAAAGGGGTGTACTTCGCTACCTCATTCTCCCAAAAAGTTCAGCACGGGTTTATATCTGAAGACTGAGAAGGACGACTACTAAGACTGGAGAACCCGCCAGACTTTTCCCTTCAAGATATGGATCGTCCGCCGCCTATGGAGAAGTTCCTCCGGGACGCCTGCCGCTGCGACTTCCGAGCAGCGGAGGACACTTTTCAGCGGAGGAGACTTTTCCCTTCAGCGATGGATCGTCCGCCGCCGACCACGAAGAAGTTCCTCCGGGACACCTGCCGCTGCGATTTCCTAGCAGCGGAGGACAAGCACGACTTCTGCCACGTCTGCCTCGGCCCCGAACATGCCGAGGCGGCGTTGGTCGCCTCCCCCAGCTGCCTCCCCTTCCACCTCCTTTCCGTCGCGGAAAGGCGAAAGGGGATGGCCTGGATCAAGGAGAGCGTTGTCCCCTGGCGGGCGCTATCTCGGGGATGCTATCCGACTCGAATAGCTCTGCCGATGATGCGTCCGGACAGGCCCCAGAGCGGCGTTCTGGGCAGGCACCTCCCCAAGTAGGGATGGTCCCGCCCGCTCAGCCGGCCCTGACACCACGCCGCCCTCACCCAGCTGAGTGGTCGGTGCCGGTGTCAGAATCAGAAAGCTCTGATGAGCTCGGTGCGCAGGCGGCGGCGAATAACATCGCCGTGTTTAACGCCGCCATTGCGAAGATCACCACAGACCGACCCAACGGTCTGTCTGCAGCGGAGGCGGAGTTTCTGAGCAAACTCAGTGCCGCGACGACACGAGGCGGTATTTACATCAAAAACCCCTCCATGTCTATCAAGACCTGGCCCAGCTCATGAGCGTGCGGCCGGTTCTTTGATTATCAGGCATAATAAACCTGCGTCAATAAAGAGCATTGTTACACATAACAAACACTCTTTACAGACGGTAAGTCAGACGGTAAATCCCTAAGGAGGTTTTTCCATGGTATCTACCAGAGCGGAGACCCACCTGCCTTGTCAGAGTGTGGTCGAATCGCTACCGGTTAGAAACGAAGCGGAGACTAGCCCAGCTTACCGGCGTGTGGCCAGCTCTCTGCCTAGCAGACTTACCCCTATCACGACACGAGGCGGTATTTACATCAAAAACCCCTCCATGTCTATTCAAGACCTGGCCCAGCTCATGAGCGTGCGGCCGGTTCTTTGATTATCAGGCATAATAAACCTGCGTCAATAAAGAGCATTGTTTCACATAACAAACACTCTTTACAGACGGTAAGTCAGACGGTAAATCCCTAAGGAGGATTTTCCATGGTATCTACCGGAGCGGAGACCCACCTGCCTTGTCAGAGTGTGGTCGAATCGCTACCGGTTAGAAACGAAGCGGAGACTAGCCCAGCTTACCGGCGTGTGGCCAGCTCTCTGCCTAGCAGACTTACCCCTATCACGACACGAGGCGGTATTTACATCAAAAACCCCTCCATGTCTATCAAGACCTGGCCCAGCTCATGAGCGTGCGGCCGGTTCTTTGATTATCAGGCATAATAAACCTGCGTCAATAAAGAGCATTGTTACACATAACAAACACTCTTTACAGACGGTAAGTCAGACGGTAAATCCCTAAGGAGGATTTTCCATGGTATCTACCGGAGCGGAGACCCACCTGCCTTGTCAGAGTGTGGTCGAATCGCTACCGGTTAGAAACGAAGCGGAGACTAGCCCAGCTTACCGGCGTGTGGCCAGCTCTCTGCCTAGCAGACTTACCCCTATCACGACACGAGGCGGTATTTACATCAAAAACCCCTCCATGTCTATCAAGACCTGGCCCAGCTCATGAGCGTGCGGCCGGTTCTTTGATTATCAGGCATAATAAACCTGCGTCAATAAAGAGCATTGTTACACATAACAAACACTCTTTACAGACGGTAAGTCAGACGGTAAATCCCTAAGGAGGATTTTCCATGGTATCTACCGGAGCGGAGACCCACCTGCCTTGTCAGAGTGTGGTCGAATCGCTACCAGTTAGAAACGAAGCGGAGACTAGCCCAGCTTACCGGCGTGTGGCCAGCTCTCTGCCTAGCGGACTTACCCCTATCACGACACGAGGCGTTATTTACAATCAAAAACCCCTCCATGTCTATCAAGACCTGGCCCAGCTCATGAGCGTGCGGCCGGTTCTTTGATTATCAGGCATAATAAACCTGCGTCAATAAAGAGCATTGTTACACATAACAAACACTCTTTACAGACGGCAGCCCATCCCTTTTCGAAATGACCCCACCTTGGGCTGTGCCATCTCCTCGGTGGGCAGCGGCGGCTGGGGTCATACAGAAATTCAAGCTTTTTCTGTCGACTGCACCACAACAGACGGCCCAGCCGCTGTCGTTGCTTTATGCAGAATGACTAGAAGGGACAGGTATTCTGTCGGGCTGGCTTGACAGGACATTGAGGAGGGGATATGCACTACAGTTCATTCAGCCTCCTCCGCCCTTCAGGGGCGTGAGAGAGACTGTTTTTTGTCCTGCCCGATAAAGACAAGTGCGCTCCGGGAGGAGATTACGAATCTCCTAACAAAGGGCGCAGTGACATTGGTTCCGAGGGACCAGTGGGACATGAGATGGTACTCCCCGTATTTCCTTGTCCCAAAGAATTCGGGAGACATGAGACCCATACTAGATTTCAGGGTCCTCAACGAGAGAGTGGCGAAACGCCCCTTTCGTAGATACCTGAGGGTCGCGTATTTCGTGTGCCAATCACAGAGTGGCACAGGAAATTCCTACGTTTTGTTTTCCAAGGGAAGGTTTACGAGTACACGCGCCTGCCCTTCGGGTACGCGCTTGCTCCTCGTTTTTTCTCCAAATGCGTGCAGACAGCACTCGAACCACTGAGGCGTAACGAGATACGCATAATATGCGGATCTCGACGACCTACTGGTCTTGGCCCAATGCCCAAATCGAGCCATTCGGGACGCAACCTCACTGGTGCAGCGCCTCACTCAGCTGGGGTTAGCTGTAAACTGGACAGAGAGTGCTCCGTGGCCGGCTCAACAGTTTTCCTATCTAGGCATTCAGTTGGATACTGCCGAGATGAGGGCCAGTTTATCGGCACCACGGAGAGCGACACTGACGTCAGCTCCCTGGGTGTGTCGAGTGACAAATACAATCACCGCTCTGTCAAGGATGTCCTTACTAGGACTGAGGTCTGCAGCCCATGTAGTGGTCCCCTTAGGCCTGTTACACATGCGCAGACTGCAGAGGCGGTTCGCACGACTGCGACGGGTTCCAGTGAGAACGCCGTCGCAAGTTGATTGTAATACAGAGATCGGTCAAAACCGACCTGAGCTACTGGAGAGACCCGCGCGTCATCGCGCGCGGAGTCGCCTGAGTTCGCTGAAAGCTCTCCACATTCCAGGTCTGCTCAACGAAGGAGCAGATCTGTTATCACGGGGAGGCCCGAGGGACGACGACTGGAGGTTAGCACCCTCCATTGTGTCGCTGATTTGGGCACGGTTCGGGCAAGCAGAAGTGGTTCTGTTTGCGTCACGGACGAATGCGCAGTGTCGCCTTTGGTTCTTCCTGCGCGAACAGGACAACCCGCCATTGGGAGTCGATACATTCGCACACCACCCATGGCCGAGGGTCCTGTTATACGCGTTCCCACCCCTGACATCTATCCTCCCACTGTTGGCACGAGTGAGGTCAGAGAGGCTAGAGTTAATTCTTGTAGCCCCGGACCGTCCCGGAGCCCCGTGGTTTCCGGAACTGATGGAGATGTTGGTAGAGGGCCCATGGCCCATACCTCATCGACAAGATGCACTCTCTCAAGCCAGAGGCTTGGTGAGGGGGCCGCCTATGATGGGGGGCCCCCTCATGGCCTGGTTACTGAGATGGATTTGTTAGAACGCAGGGGTCTGACAGACGCGGTCATTCAGACCATTCAGAGTGCGCGCGCGCAATCCACTGCAAAGGGATATGCGGCGCGCTGGCGAGTGTTTACACAGTGTGAGGGACAGGACGTTGACCCAGTCTGCTGTCGGGTCGAAACGTTCTTGTGCTTCTTACAGTCGCTGTTTGACAAGGGATTGGCGGCGAGAACTATTAAAGTTTACGCGGCTGTCATCTCAGCTTGTCATGAGGGTTTTGCGACAACGACACTGTTCAGTCATTCGCTGGTTAAGCGTTTTTTGACTGGAGTGTGTAGGCTTAGACGCCCTCGTAGGACTCTAATGCCAAAATGGGACCTGTCGATTGTGCTAGAGGCGCTGTGCGTGCCCCATTCGAACCCATTGACACTGTGTCGTTGCGTTTATTGTCTCTCAAGACGAGTCAGCTCCTCGCCTTGACTACGGCTAAGCGAGTGAGTGATTTATGTGCTCTCTCGACACGGGCAGATTGTTGATCATATCTGATGACAAAACAAAAGCTGTGTTACGCCCTAACCCGGCTTTTATCCCTAAGGTTAATCGTGGGTTTAGGGTTCAGAGCTGTGCTCTGAGCGCCTTTTTTCCTCCTCCTCACGACGGAGAGAGGGAGAGGCGTTTACATTGTCTATGTCCGGTGCGCGCGTTGGCACAATATGTGAAGCGCACGGCAGGACTGAGATCTTCTCCCCAGCTTCTGATCTGCTACGGCGGACAGAAAGCCGGGGCACCACTCTCGAAGCAGAGGCTGTCCCATTGGATTTGCGAGGCTATTAGCCTCGCATACGAATCGAAGGGGCAGCCCGTGCCGACTGGCATTCGGGCTCATTCCACCAGGGGCATGGCCACATCAGTGGCCATTCTCAGGGGAGTGGGAGTGGAGGAGATATGTGAGGCGGCGTCTTGGTCGTCGCCATCACTTTTTGTACGGTATTACTTGAAAGATATTCTTCCTCATCCTTTTCTCATTCTGTCCTCAGTTTTGCTGATGACTGATGTAGTGGGAAGGCACTTGGATTACCCTGGTCATGGGGATCCTATTCAAGTGTTGTCAGGATGAATACGGATGTGCCTGGGGAGGGGACCCTCCTCCAGGACATGTTCCGTTAGATCAACAACCCTACGTGCTCACGTAAGGGTTAGATCAGTGATATTTCTTCCGCATCCTTTTCTCATTCTGTCCTCAGTTTTGCTGATGACTGATGTAGTGGGGAAAGCACTTGGATCACCCTGGTTGGGGATTCTATTCAAGTGCTGTCAGGATGATTACGGATGTGCCTGGGGAGGGGACCCTCCTCCAGGACATGTTCCGTTAGATCTACAACCCTACGTGCTCACGTAAGGGTTAGGTCAGTGATATTCGTCCTCAATCCTTTCTCATTCTGTCCTCAGTTTTGCTGATGACTGATGTTGTGTGAAGGGCACTTGGATTACCCTGGTCATGGGGATTCTATTCAAGTGCTGTCAGGATGAATACGGATGTGCCTGGGGAGGGGACCCTCCTCCAGGACATGTCTGTTAGATCAACAACCCAACGTAAGGGTTAGGTAAGTGATATTTCTTCCTCATCCTTTTCTCACTCTGTCCTCAGTTTGCTGAGGACTGAGGTAGTGGGGATGGCACTTGGATTACCCTGGTTGGGGATGCTATTCAAGTGCTGTCAGGATGATTACGGATGTGCCTGGGGAGGGGACCCTCCTCCAGGACATGTTCCGTTAGATCTACAACCCTGCGTGCTCACGTAAGGGCTAGATCAGTGGAGCAGACTCGTGTGGGTTGGGCCAACTTTTTAAGGTTGTCTTGAACCAACATCAGTGGTCAGCTCCGGGTGCCGCTGAGATTGTTTTACGGATTAATAGTCTCAGTGGGGGTACATTTGGCCTCGTTCGCTCCGCCTAAACCAATAGGAGCAGAGCTCCCCTATGGGGCGGAGCTCCACGATATAGAACGATAGTTATGGAGATAGACTCCAGTTCTATGAGTGGAGCGGAGCCCCATAGGGCTGCTGGCCCACTTCGACTCGTTCAAACCCGGCTGTTTTTGTATGTTTGGGAGAATGAGGTAGCGAAGTACACCCCTTTATATAGCACCCCAGGCGGGCGCAGGCATTGAAAAATTCAGTCATTGGCTACTTTAGGTAGCGGGTAAACCAATAGGAGCAGAGCTCCCCTATGGGGCTCCGCTCCACTCATAGAACTGGAGTCTATCTCCATAACTATCGTATTTGAGGTAGGCCTAGTCTGTCATCAGAGCTGCCAACTTTTCAAAAAGTTATTTTGTTGACGGGGGGGGGGGGGGGGGGTGCGCTCAACTTATTTTGTTGACGGGGGGGGTGGTGGGGGGGGGGGTGCGCTCAACGCCGGGGGCAGGGGGGGACAATTCTGTCAAAACTGATCAATGAGGCCATTCCCAATCAATGTTTGTCGCCACTCCATCTTTATTACCCCAATTTAAATACAAGCCTTTTTGCTCCACATTCTACAGACAGGTCCAACATATGGCAGAAAAATGATGAAGGGGTACCTGTCTACAAAAGGAGTAAATGCTGCAGAGTGCCGCATCGGAAAGGTGTTGAGAGATACCCATCAACCATACAACGAAGCACGTCGTCTAGTAAGTAGGCTATGTACACTAAATAAGTAGATTAATCAATTATACGTATATCATTACTAACATTTAGCTTGTTGTACAGGGTGCCCGTAATTTGAATCCCCAGCTGTATCATGCGGAATACACTGGCCATAAACTGCACTTAGACCAGAACGAAAAGTTGGTGATGTTTGGTGTGACACATGTTTTGGCAGTGGATGGCTATAGCTCCAAGATTGTTGGCCATGCAACCATGCCTGTCAAAAACAATCTTATCATCTATGAAGATGTTTACAGGTAAACACCTACATTTCTGTATAGTAGGCTACTAAAATGCATTTTATTTTAGGCAAAAACAAAAAATGTAAAAATGAAACAGAAATACAGTATAGTGCTGTGTTTGGTGTTATGTAATCCTTTATACATGCAACTCTAGTGATTCATGGTGTTTTACAGGCAGGCTGTTGTCACTGAGGGAATGTGGGACACCGTAAGAGTAGACCATGGTAAAGAGTTCTACTTAACCTTGTATATGCAAGAAAAGCTATGCCAACACCGCCACAACACCGAAAGGCCACCATACCGCCAAACCCCGTCCACAAAAGTATGTTTATTTTCATGTTCCGCACATACTTTTCTGATTTCTCTTGTATTTGGTATACTTGTTTCATCAAACAAGTACATGTACAGTATAGATCTTCCTAGACATATATAGAATACTTTATCCCCTGGCTGTGCCCAGTCCATAGTCTATCAACAAGTATACTTGTTTCATCAACAAGTATATCATCAATAAGTATACCGTGATTCATAATCCTTGTTGTTTTAAGTATACCATATGTGATATACTGTAAAGCGGTTCTTAAACCTTTTTGCTTACTTTGTTTTGTCCAATTAATTTATTTTTTTCTTTTGAATTGAATTGTGTAAAAATATGAAATGTATGTGAAACAATGTTTTCTTTCAGAATCACAAAGTAGAAAGGATGTGGCCAGAGGTCAACAACCGGGTTAATTACTAATTGAAACAGGCTCTGGTCAACATGGTGAATGAGGACATCATTGACATGGACGATTCTCTGGTCCAATACTGCATCTCGAACCTCACCTGTCGAGTCAGCAAAATAGGCCTGGATAGAGTTGTCCAGTCATGGAATGCGCATCCAATTCCAGGTGCATTATATTCACACATCACATCAGCATGAGTAACATGTACAGTATAGATCTTCCTAGACATCTATAGAATACTGTATCCCCTAGTTGTGCCCAGTCCATAGTCTATGGAAAAATGAATAGAGTGAATGTTTGGAATGCGATATTATCCTAATCAGTACATACGGTATTGCTCTGCAGGCAAGGGTGTTCCAAATCAGTTGGCAGGAGGAGGATGCCAGAAAAGGATCAATCCTGACCTGCTGCCAAATGGAGAAGGTGCTGCCCAGATGTACCAGCAAGATGTGGGCTCAATACTGAAGCGAGCATCAGTGTTTGGGGCAGAGCCTTTCTCCAGAGACGACCAGAGACTGCATGCTGAGGAAGAATTCAGAGAACAGTTTCCCGACATCTCTCTGCTTTTTAACCATACTGTTAATGGAGATTATGCTCCATTTCAGGAGGCTGTACTTAAGCTTATAAGTAGTACAAGGAGATGGGCTTGAAGGGGGAGTGTGTGTGTTTGTGTGTGTTTGTGTGCATGCACAAAACATGACCATGAAACCTGATTGGCTGCCAGGCCTGTGTGAACCAGGCCATGGAAACGAGCCCGCACTTAGGTCTGCCATAATCAGACAAAATTGTTACAGTTACTGGGCTATCAGAGGTGCTGGAGGTCATCCACCTACTGAATAAATAAAATACATTACTCTGAGAACACTCAGACAGAACACTCAGACGGAACACTCAGAGAGAACACTCAGACGGAACACTCAGACGGAACACTCAGAGAGAACACTCAGACAGAACACTCAGAGAGAACACTCAGACGGAACACTCAGAGAGAACACTCAGACGGAACACTCAGAGAGAACACTCAGAGAGAACACTCAGAGAGAACACTCAGAGAGAACACTCAGACAGAACACTCAGAGAGAACACTCAGAGAGAACACTCAGAGAGAACACTCACTACAAAATCACAACACTCATAAATCAATGGTCAATTCCAGGTAGGCCCACCTGCATTTTTCTGGATTGTTTTCTTCCGTTGTCACTGGACTGTGTGAATTTGACAGTATTAAAGCACTGACAATTGAGGTGAAATGTGTATATGGGGCGTTTGAGAATGAAAGAATCTCAATCTGCCACACACACATTAAGCGTCAACAAACTCCAACTTAACATCTGATCTAGGACAGGTTTCCCCCATCTGCTGTGGTATTTGTGTTCATGATAATGAAAAACGTACAAACTGACCGTAGAACAGTACTGATTGGCAAATCGTGATGTTAGAATTATAAGGTTCTATCTCCATTTTTGTCCAAATTGAGTTTTTTACATAATCTGATCCATTAGGTGTTTATTAATGCCTGTGTGGTGTTATTTTTAAAATGTAGAAATGTTTTAGTTAGTAATTCATAAAATACAAAGGTTCCATCTCACAAAACATAATGGAATGTAAAAACGTTGACGCTCAATATCTCTGAACTGCCCTAAACGGAGATAGAACCTTATCATTCTAAACGGAGATAGAACCTTATCATTCTAAACTCACGAAATTCTGTTAAACTAGCATTTTGTTCAGGCGTTATCATGGGACTCCTGAATTCAGCTTTAGAAGGAGGGGCTTGGGTCCGCAGATCTCTCTTTCCGCCGTACCCGCCATCTTGCAAGCGAACGGGGGTAAGAACAGCTCCGTGTTAAAACCTCTGAAAACAGTGTAATCTTACAGTTGTTCCGTATAAATATATTGATATCATCGCTGTAAAACACACTCTACGCGTGAGTCGTTAGATCAGCCATTAAAGCCAAGTCTGTATGACTTAAAATGACTTGTTAAGTGAATGGGGATAGCGGCATGGCTCTCCATGTGGGCCCAACGCTGGTAGCGAGCTGTTTAATTCTTACTTACAATGAAACATCACGTGTTTGCAGTTTGTCTCGCAAAATGACTACTGCCAACCATATTCTCAGCGTTATTTCGCTCTGGACAGCCCTGCGGCCATTTCAGTCAACGCTTTGTTGCACCAATGCGCTTAACTATTGTATTGACATCCAAGTAACTTAAGTGTTTGCAACATAATGGATCTTTGCAACATAATGGATCTTAGTTAAATGATCTGATGATCCATGACTGGTCAACTGCGAGTGACCAACGTTTGATTGATCGATCATGTATCTGACAACTTGAAGTGTTCACATGCTAGGGGAGCAAACTAGATGCTAGCTGTATCTGCTCTTAGGTAGCTATTATTCATTGGCATAATCTCCCCATAGCCAGTGTTGCTGCCTAATGACTGTGCTCTGTCTTTCTAGCAGTTTGAGAACATTTACATTGACATTTTGGGCATTTATCAGACGCCTTATTCTAAAGCGACTTACAATCGATACATTTGACTAAGCAAGTGAATCATCAATCCACCAGTTGTAGCAGGAAGAGTAATCTAGCTCAGGCCAGGGGCCATTGACAGTCGACGTGATGGAAGAAAGAGAAGATGTCTAAATCTCGTTTCGTTCTTTCAGTAACCAGGCATCATGACGAACACCAGAGGCAAGAGGAGGGGGACGAGGTATATGTTCAGCAGGGCTTTCCGCAAGCATGGTGAGTTATACATAAGACAATTATTTTGGAAATGTATTTGCTACATCTATCTTGTCGGTGCACTGCATTCCCACCTCGATCTCGTTTAAATAACGTGTTACGTGTCGTCCATGATTGAAACTAACCATTCGCTTTATCTTACAGGCCCCATTCCTCTGTCCACCTACATGCGAATCTACAAAAAGGGAGATATCGTTGACATCAAGGTAGGTTTCACATTTTATTTCAACCTACAAATCTAAAATGGCCTGCATAGGCTATCACAACATGACCTATTGTGATTTGATAACATACAATTCTCAATGTCTCTCCTTCCTCAGGGCACAGGAACCATCCAGAAAGGAATGCCTCATAAGTGTTACCATGGCAAGACAGGGAGGGTGTACAATGTAACCCAGCATGCTGTTGGCATCATTGTCAACAAGCAGGTCAAGTAAGTACAAGAGATTGTAGGAGGAATGTAATTCAGCCATTTTGTCTAGACCATGTGATTTGTTCATTTAGCTTGTTCACGAACTGAATACAAATGCACTCGATAGTCTCCTTCTAATTGCACTACAGTCCACAGCCATCTCATCATGATGGGCTATCTATGAACATGCGTCAAAACCCCACTTTCACTTTGCCACCCGGGCTGTCCTGTGTCCTAAGTGGTCATTCACGTGGGGGACAATATTTGTCATGAGACGCCTAAAGTCACACCTGTTTGACCACGGGTTGTTCACAAGACGACACTTGATGTGATAAATGGTTTACCTAGTTGCGTGATATTCCACCCAAAGCTAATGCGTACACCACGTCGGGTTGTGAAGTCAATGAGTCTTCCATTCATTTGTGATCTAGCCTAAACTCTTCATCTCCCCCTGCAGGGGTAAGATCCTGGCCAAGAGGATCAACGTGCGTATTGAGCACGTGAAGCACTCTAAGAGCAGGGACAGCTTCCTGCAGCGCGTCAAGCTGAACGAGAAGCTGAAGGTGGAGGCCAAGCTGAAGGGCACCTGGGTGGAGCTGAAACGCCAGGTATGCACCTTTTTATTATATTTTTAATATATTTTTAGGGAATTTCTGCTTTTATTGCAATAGAGATATTAGAGATTTACAGGCAGGATGGGTGAGAGAGAGGAGGGATAACATGCAAGATATGACGGTTGGAATCAAACCAGGAACCATGCGATGATATGGTATGTGCATTAGTGTGGTGTACCACTAGGCACCCCCCAGGTTCACCTTAACCTAGCCTACACAGCTGGTCCATTTTATACAGGTGGTCACCAGTTCTAGTCCTGGGGGGAGCTACAGGGTGTGCACTTTTGCTTCAACCCAGAACTAACACAAAATCAACTTAATATGATTCTGGATTAATTGAGACCGCATACCCAGTAGGTTTCTCAGAGCAGGGATGGTGAACACACCATTCTACATGCACCCTGTTGTTTAGAAACCACAGTTGAAAGCTTGGCCTGGTCATGTATAATTGAACGATGTTGATGCGGTTATCACCTGTGCTTCTAATGCGGCCGTTGAGTGTCACTCACCTGTTGTTCTTTGTTCGGGGTCCCTTTGTGTGGGGTCCCTCGGGGGAGGGAGGTGGGGGAACCACGGCTTTGCACTGGTGGGCAAACTGGATAGTAGTCGCTCTACAACTAGAGGGCTGCAGGGGAATTTTTTCCCGGATGCACAGCGAACAGGTTTTTTACCCCTGCCTCCTACCGACACTGGAACCTGGACACTGAACACTGAACATTACACTACACTGGACAATACACTGAACACTGAGCACTTTAGTTAGTTTAATGTTGGTTGTTGTTGAATGTAATGTCTTAAATGTCTGATTGTTTGATTAATTGATTGTATACACGGTGTTGCGTTTTTATAAAAACCAATAAAAAACACCTGTTCTTTGTTCCCCCCCTCCTTCTCAATCTTACTCCACCTGCCCCCCCCCTCCCCCTGCTCTCTGTAGCCCAAGGCTCCTCGTGAGGCCCGCTTCGTCAGCACCAAGAACAATGAGCCCCAGCTGCTGGAGCCCATCCCCTATGAGTTCATGGCCTAAATGTGGACAAAATAAAACTGTTTATACACACACTCACTGTCTGTACCACTGTCTTGTTTTTACACACACACCAACTCAGATGTTATCATCCCTTCACAAGTTTCAGGACTTTTAGGGGGAGACTAAGCTGATATTAAGAGTTTATGGGTGACATTTGAGGGGAGGTAGCTATTCAGTGAGTGTTTGGGTTGGTGTTACTGTTTCTCAGTGATGGTTGTCCTTTGATCACTGACTGAGTAAAGGTAAAACACAATTCTAGTTCACAGGTGGAGTGACTCACACCAGTCTGCCCAAAATAATTTGTTTGAATTGATTCCAGTAATGCATATAGGTTGACACTAGTCAGTCCCGACAGTCCAAAACTATGTTGCATTGAATAGATTCAGAATATTGCATGTAATGTTAATATTTTACACATTGTATTTAGTTCTCTGTAATGAATTAGATATGGGATTGTTATTGATGTACATGCCTGCAATAATGTGAGATTTGCACCGTACTCAATTAAACACTGGGAATGTTTTCTCCTAGACCAGTGGTCCTCAAACCCCTCCTCTGGGACCCCCAGCCGCTCCACATATTTGATCTGTTCCACCACCAGCACACCTGATTCAACTAATAAAGTACTGACTAGTTGAGTCAGGTGCGCTGGTGGTGGAACAGATCAAATAATGTGGAGCAGCTGGGGGTCCCTGAGGAGAGGTTTGAGAACCACTGTCCTAGATCTACATAAAGCAGGCCAGTAGAGGGCAGTGTGCACCAGGATAAGTGCCATGCACTGGAGTTGCAGAGATTACTGTGTGTTTGTTTCTGTAGGGACCACCCCTGTCCTATGTTGATGTGTGCTGTTTAATCAGTGGAGGCTGACTGGGTATTTGACAAATATGTTATCTCATCCCACCTCAGTACTTGCCCAATATTTACTCCAATTACGTCCAGTTTACAAAGATAGGGTCAGAGCTGGGGGACAGGGTGTGAGAGAGAGAGATGGACAGACAGGGTGAACTTACTCTGAGTGTGAAGAACTTTTCAGACAAATGCCAAATAGATCTGGGTAGAGCAAATTCACTCACTTTCTCCAACCATGTGAATCCTGAAGAAGGTCAATTCTTATTTAAGCATATACATATATTACCTACATAGGAAGTCATTTTAAACTATAGATAGCACAAACAGCCTGGAAAATAGTGGGACAGGAGTAATGACGAAGGTGTATCAGGTGGAACATAACCTTGTCCCCAGGTTGTTGTGTCTGGGAACAATATTACACTTTAACCATAACCCTCTAGTCTACTGTAGTACCCTACATAAGATCACAACACAACACTGTTATCCCTGGTCTGTTACCCCTGGTCTGTTACCCCTGGTCTGTTATCCCTGGTCTGTTACCCCTGGTCTGTTACCCCTGGTCTGTTATCCCTGGTCTGTTACCCCTGGTCTGTTACCCCTGGTCTGTTATCCCTGGTCTGTTACCCCTGGTCTGTTACCCTGGTCTGTTACCCCTGGTCTGTTACCCCTGGTCTGTTACCCTGGTCTGTTACCCTGGCCTGTTACCCTGGTCTGTTACCCTGGTCTGTTACCCCTGGTCTGTTACCCCTGGTCTGTTACCCTGGTCTGTTACCCCTGGTCTGTTACCCCTGGTCTGTTACCCTGGTCTGTTACCCCTGGTCTGTTACCCCTGGTCTGTTACCCTGGTCTGTTACCCCTGGTCCTCTGTTACCCCTGGTCTGTTACCCCTGGTCTGTTACCCTGGTCTGTTACCCCTGGCCCTCTATTACCCCTGGTCTGTTACCCCTGGTCTGTTACCCCTGGCCCTCTATTACCCCTGGTCTGTTACCCTGGTCTGTTACCCCTGGTCTGTTACCCCTGGCCTGTCACCCCTGGTCTGTTACCTCTGGTCTGCCCCAGAAAGGTCAGAGGGTCGATCTTCCTTATCAGACCTGTATAATAAGTGTCCAACAACCTAAATTAACATGGATACAGGACTCACAGGAACTCACAATCAATGCAATCAATCAGTAGATGACATCCAAAGCCATGGTTATTGATCAGTATTGACTGCGTTGAGGTCTGAATATCAAGATAACATCCGACCGTGTCAGGAATCTTTTGTGTGCATAATATTGTGTATGCGGGGTTAAAGAAGAAGTGTGAGTTAGAGCTCAACTTGTACCCTGTACTGCCAAATCAAATCTATCCACATAGATGTAAAAAGGGAATTGCTTAACCTAAGGCTGAAAACCCAACATAAGGATATCCACTGCACTGCCATATCAAGAGTTGGAGCTGCTGGGTCATTTTTTTAATACGGTGCCTTTTCCGTCCCCAGTACTAAATCATGTTGTATTTTGTCTAAATTTGGACAAATACTAATTCCATTAGGTTTTTCATGTACAGTCAATTGTTATTTATTATGAATGCAATGATATGGGCTTCTAAGTTGTCGTTTACTAAATTTTAAAAGCTTTGGTTAAAGATGTAAATTGGATTTTGCATGGGATTTGGGATGTCCCCAGTGTTGTTCATTCAACTTCAATCCAAAAAAAGAACTATTAAAAACATATACATTTCCAAATATGTTATTATTATTTCATTTTCCTGATCAATATCTATTGAAATCAAATATAGTTTTTATCAAATTTTTTAAATTTTGTACAGAACATTAAGGTTTTGCTTACAATATTGCTTGTCCCTGCGATCACTGTCCACCCTGTTATGCTGTGTTAATGTCCCTTTTAAAAGAAAACCATATTTCTCAATCACATCACTCTCATGAGGTGACATCACATCAGTGGAGGGGATTTCAAAAGTTATGAAGTCCAAATGGCACCGTATAAAAAAAATGACCCTGCTGTGTTTGTGTGTGTGTGTGTGTGTGTGTGTGTGTGTGTGTGTGTGTGTGTCTGTGTGTGTGTGTGTGTGTGTGTGTGTGTGAATCTGCTCTCACAGACAGAATGGGCCTTCATCTGGAGCTCTGACTCATCCGAGTTACTGATTGAAGGAGGAAAAAGTAAACACTCAGAGAGAGAGAGAGAGAACGAGGGAGTAGGAGAGCGAGCGAGGAGACATGACTTGTGGATAAAAGCAGCGGAGCACTATGAGCTCCTTAATCACACTCGTTTGACACACACAGATTGAGTCTGTCAGCTCACCCAGCAGCCATATCGACCCTGTGTGTTACACATTAACCACACACGCCACACACACACACACACACACACACACACACAGAGCTGATGCAAGGAGGGGGACTAGCAAACACAAGCATGATATGATATGGAGACAAGACATTGGGTTGTAATGTGTATCTGCTTCTTACACAATCCTCATTGACTCAAAACAAACCCTCTTGCAGTCTTTGTTTATCCTTGTTCAAGCACACCTACGCTCTTTGTCAAGATTGTAGTAAGAGTAGTAAGGGGGCTACCATTGAGTCAATTATGGTATATTTGCATCTGTAATGCAAGGTAGGTGTGTGTGTGAGTGTGTGTGTGTGTGCTTGGGGCGGGGGGAGTTTGACAATAGATCTAGGAAATCCCAGGCCAAACACAGAGCACACACTGTGTCTAGGTGGAGAGATACTGACTCTAGATGGTGGTTATCAGTGGAGACCATGGCCATACACAGATACTGAGCCAGCTCTATTGATCCTGTCCCTGACAATGGGCGACCGGATGGGGAGGGGAAGGGCCTGATAACCATGTCCACCGACCCAGGCCTCGTGACCTGAAGCGTGGGAGGGAGCAGAGGTAACGCCCTGGGCTTCTCAATAGGCCTCATTCAGAAAAGTCAATTCACACATGAGATCATGGCATCGGCATCGAAGGTTGGTTTGTATGATTGTCAACATGTCTCTCTTCACTAAAACGTCTGATATCTGTTTTGCACTGGGTTCAAATATTTCTGTTGGTTTCAGAGGTCAGTACATTTACTGAGACAGTGTAGAATCAGCACTCTCTTGTGGAGTGTTGAACTGTCTTTTGTAATGGGCGAGATGGGTGTGTGAAGATCACACTGGGACAGAGTACGAGACTGCAGACGTTTCCTGACAACTATAAATCACACCTATCAGAGAACACTCTGAGGGAGGTTGATAAGACCCCGATTAGAGCAGTAAATTCCAATGTGTGTGTGATGAATGGAGACAGACAGTCGCTCGGCTCAGACTACACACACGTGCGCACAAGCATGCACAGGAGCGCACACACACACACACCTGCACTCACACACACACACACACACACACACACACACACACACACACATACACACACACACACACACACACACACATACACCTGCACTCACACACACACACACACACACACACACACACACACACACACACACACACAGCAGGTAAAACACAAGCTGTAAAGAGCCTGGATGACAGTTTTAAAGCCAACATCAATCATTGTGTAAGACCAAGCCCTGCTGCTCCTGTAGCGGACATGATCAATGGCAATTTTGAACTGACCAATCGCGTATCCTCCAATTCATCTAGAAAATCTGAGATCCAGAAACTTGAAGAGAGGCCCATTTTCTGTACATCTAGGGCCGGTTTCATAGATAAGGCTTAAACCTAATCTGTAAAAAAAATAAAAAGATTTGACATTGAAAGTGTGATTTAGTCCAGGACTAGGCTTATGCCTTGTCTGTGAAACTGGCTCCTAGTGAATCATTCATTTCCAGTGCTACACATGCTGTCCCAATCCCCCTAACAGGAATAAACCATAATTATTCAAAAGTGATGTGAAAAGGCTCGAAACAGCACACCTTCTTAATGATGATTTAATTCATTAAGAAGGTGTACTTTGTCATGCTATTTATTATTTAATAGTATCTAGACTATGAGACAGAAAAGGTTTCAACTAATGCAGCTTGCATTCAAGCAACAAAAGCTTCCCATTATGTAGGCCTATAGCCCAGTTTTGATTGCCTATCAGGACTGAACACCCCTGTCGAATCCCTTAGTGGTATCACCCAATAAGATAAATCATACACAGGTGTGTCATTTGTGGTAGGTCAGTAATTGTCCTGCCCCTATGTATTGTGGGTCTTTACACCCTTGTTGTTCGAGATGGGTGAAAGAATACAAGATCCAAAAGGCTATACTTGTTCATTTGAAAATTGCAAAGCCACCTATAATAAATCATGGAAATTAGAGGCCCATATTTGCAAACACACATGTTTGGTGAGTAGCCTATTCTGTCCTGATGACTCAGAGATATCAGATCCATGGTCCTAAATAACTTATGTTTTTGCAAGATCACAAGGTTTTTATTTTTTTAAGTTCATTGGTAGAGAGACATTGGTTCTTGGTGCTCTGTGCTTTTGTGTGTGGGTGTGTGGGTGGGCACGTGTACTGGGCATATGGGGCAATGGGGCATTGATGTTTTTTGAATTGGAAACCTTCTTTGTGATGTTTCTCTTGATCAGAAACCCTTCTCATGTGATCACTGTGACAAGAGCTTCTGCACCCGCTACAAACTCACTAGACACCAGCTGAGCCACAGTGGAGAAAAGCCGTACAAGCAAGTCTATAGGGAACATTTAACTGCATGTTTTCTGAGGAGGGGGGGCATACAGCATGTTTGCTTTATTCTCCTCTATCCATTTAGCTAACAAAGCTGTGATTGCCCCTCGGTCCGTGGGTTGGTGTCTCCAGGTGTCAGGCTCCAGGATGCTCCGAGGCCTTCGTCACACAGGGCAGCATGAAGAACCACGTGGCCCGCGTTCACCACCACCAGGAAAGGCTCTATAAGGTAAGTCAAGCCATGTGTGTCTTTTAGTAGCTTCCTTTCCTTGTCTCCTGAGATCTGAACACGTACGTCAAGGACAGGAGATGGAGGTCAAATTGTGCTGTGATGAGCAGGGGTCTGGAGGATAGTACTGGACTACCACTGTTAGTGGCTGGTGAGATGCTGTGTTTTTAGAATTGTCTGTGTTTCAGTGTGCCCATCAGGGCTGTGGGAAAGAGTTCCACAAGAAGAACCAACTGAACACACACAAGTGTGAGCACACACAGCTGCAGCCCTTTCAGTGAGTATGACGACGTGTGTACGTTCACACTCGCATTTAAATTTTTAGCATTTAGCAGGTGGCTTCGTCCAAAGAGACTTAAAACAAATACATTTGTCTAAGGCTACGTTCACACTGCAGTGAAATGTGACCCAAATCCGATTTTTTTGGCCGACACGCGACTCAGGTCTTACTTCTCGATCTTTTCAGTTTGTAAAGCGTCTTTGAGTGTCTAGAAAAGCGCTATATAAGTCTAATGTATTATTATTATTATTATTATTATTATTGTAAACAGTGCGCTGTCCTTCTGCACATGCGGGTCTGTTCAGGGCCGTGGAATGTTCACACGGGAGTCATTGTAGGCCTAGGTCAAATATAGGTCACATTTTAAAAGTAATGTGAACTGCCAAACAAAACAATCGGAATTGAGCATCAAGACCTGCAGTGTGAACGTAGCCTAAGTGAATCATCTATCCATCAGTCATCATAAGAAACAGTAACACACAGTGTTCCTGTTATACCAGATTATGACCTAGTACACCATCAGGATGATCTCTCGCTCAAGGCATTCTCCCTTCTCTGACAGGTGTAACTTCGAGGGCTGTAATCAACAATTCACCACTTCTAGGAAACTGAAGCACCATGAGAAAGTCCATCAAGGTGAGTTCCTTCCTACACCATTCATCTCTGTGCTCACATAGGGACTAATATGGAGATGTGCCAATTGTTGTGGTATTAACCTAGCAACAATACTTTCATTGGCTACAGAATGAAACATCATAATTGATGTATTTTTGGAGAATAAAGTCACCCGTGGCACTCTAGAATGTTGTCCATTTTGGGCGATGTCCCCTTCACGCTCAGAGCTAAATGAGTTGATGTCTCTTTTGCTCGGCCTCATATCCCAGGTTACCCCTGTGCTCAGGACGATTGTCCTTTTCAGGCGAAGACCTGGACGCTCTACCAGAAACACAGGAGGGCTGAACACAAAGGTATGTATGCCTTCACACCACCACCCTCCTTCTAGTCTTGCTCCTCTGTTTCCTGGTGTTGACTGTTAAACTACTTCCAACTCTGCTAAAAAAACAAAAAAACATGCTTGCACTAATAACGAATCGTCAAGTTGTAAACGTTTGCCGTGACATGAATTTGTATATTATTGAGGTTGTGATCTGAAGCATATACTGAAGTACTGTGCCTTGTCTGATGGTGAAAAGTGTGCTGTGGTGAGTTTCCCAGCTGTGTGCGTGTGTGTGTGTTCGTTCAGTCATGCTGCCATGTGATGGCTGCAAGAGGTGGTTCCCAAATGCCTGGTTCTTGCGGTGGCACCAGTGGCGGGTCCACACAGGGGAGAAGAAGGTTCTTCAGTGTTCCAAAGATGGCTGTAAGACCACCTTCACCACCCGCTTCAACCTGGAGAACCATGTCATGGACGTCCACGAGAACAAGAGGGCCTTCGGCTGTGCTCTCCAAGGCTGCGGGAAGAGCTTTGCTATGGAGGTGAACTCTCCTAACCTGACTCCTGACCTGTGCTTTTATTCTCTTGAGAGGCTTGGGTAAGAACAATGTTCCAGCTCCTTTCCCGCAGACAGTCATTCAGGGAGGTCTGGTCCAGAAGTCGTTTGTCTTGATGGCAGAGACTCTCCTCTCAGCAAGAAGTGAGGGCGTGTTTTTGCCACAAGCTGCCATGTTGATCTGACTATTCTCAGTGTTTGCTTAAAAATCTGCCTCTCTGCAGAATGCAGGTGGATTGATGGTTCACTGACTTCTTCCCAAAGACCTCCTCCTGCCCACTACCTCCTGTACAGTTTCTCTACTATAAATAAAATAGTCATAATTCTTCCTTCTTCTAGCATGGTAACTGCCAATGCAATGGCCCCTGGTCATAGCATGATTACTTTTTTTCTTACGATGACTGATGGATAAAGAAAAATGTTTGGATAAAGCCGTCTGCTAAATGCCAAAAATGTAAATGCTTGAATTTAATAATTTTAATTTTGCCATTTAGCAGACGCTTTTATCCAAAGCGACTTACAATTACGAATTACAGGGACAGTCCCCCTGGAGTAACTGAGGGCTAAGTGCCTTACTCAAGGGCAAACTAGTAGTGGTGTGGTTTCAAGCGGGATTTGAACTCACAACCTTCCGATCGTAAGTCCAACACACTATCCACTAGACCACCACTACCCCCCTTGATCCAGTGGGGCGGAGTGTTTCTGTGAGTGAATGTTAAACTGAACTTCTTCTCCTCATTAGGAGAGTTTGAGAAGACATGGAGTCGTGCATGACCCAGCAAGGAGGAAACTGGAGGTAAATGATTTGGTACTGTTGGGCAAAACGGAAGACAAATTGGATCTGTTGAGTTATCGGCTCAAGTTTTACATTTTTTTTTATTTGTTTGTGTTATCTTATGAACCCATTTCTCTCTGTAGAAACCACGCCCTAAGAAGACCAGCGTGTCAAAGTCAGGGACCAAGTCCACACAGGCACAGACCAGAAGACTGGCATTCAAGCTAAACAACACCAGCCTGGCTGACAACTTTTTGTTTTTTTGACAACTTGGTAAAAAAAACGTTACACTGGTCCATCACTATCTTGGATGTGTTCTGAACGGCGGACCATATAATTCACTCCATATTCACGCTTTTGTTCAGTTTTGAGGAGCAAAAATGTTTTTGTTTAACAACCACTTGTGAAATAAACCTTCACTGCTGCAGCTGTGTATTCATTTTCTGAACTAGACAACTTAAAACAGTGTGTGCACTAAATTAGGTATTTCCTGTTCTATATTCAGTTGTAGAAAAATTCAGATCCATATGAATGAATGAATGAATGAATGAATATACAGAGACACAAACATGGAAAAGCAAAAAATACAGGCAATTTTGTTTTCCACTGTGGGAAAGCTTTATTAAACAAACAGAACACACATTCACACACATGTATAAAACCCCAGCGGAGCGGACGTCTGGTCGTCACGGTGATGAGGCCTAAGGCTGCGTCCAGGGGGCGTTTCCCACCCCGAGAGTGTGGCAGGTTTCCAGTAAGGCCCAGGGATTAATTCAGCTGGACGCAACGGCTACAATATTGTAGATAGAAATATAGGTTATAGAGTTGATATAATTCATTATTCTACATGGCAGAGAATCATATTTGGTTCTATGCAGGGAATTTCTATCTGAAATGTTCTGTGACGTTATGTCCACCTGAATATGGCCCTGGTTTTCTATTGTGGTCCAGTGTAGCGATACAGTAGTCCAGACGGAGGCTGGTACTTTTCCACAGCGGTTTCAGTCCAACTCTCACAATGTGGAAGTTCAGTTCAGTCTGTCGTGTGACGTGGTCTGGCACAGTTCAACCTAGTCTTTATGTGATTTCACCCAGTTGAGCTCCTGTCTATATGGTGTCTGGCTTAGTTGGGTACCTGGTTTAAAAAAAAAAAAAAAAGTCCAGGGCAATCTAGTGTGGGTTTATTCAGCATGGCATGGTGTCCTACAGCATTCTAGAATTCGGGTTCATTAGAGTCTGGTTGAGTGGTGAAGTGGCTAGGTTTGGCCCGGTTCGGCCTAGTGGTGGTCCAGCTAGGCCAAGCTGCCAGGCCAGGAGACCACGGTGAGTGCCACCCTCATGCGCTGCTCTTTCAGCATGGGGACCAGCGCTGAGTGGCTCATGCCCGCTGTCGACAGCCCGTTCACGGCCACGATCATGTCCCCGCACCTAGAACAATGGACAGATAGAGGCAACTCACCATGGGTAACAAACAACACTGCCTCATCTGGATTGTTGGCCTATATATATATATACACTACCTACACTGCCTCCCTTTGTTTTCAAAACAGCCTCAACTCTTCATGGGATTGACTCCACAAGGTGCACTTTCAAGCTTTGAATCTCTCGTCAACATGGCGTTTCCATCCTCAGAACTGCCACTCACTGGGTGTTTTTTCTTTATTGTACCATTCTGAGTACACTAGAGACAGTGTGTGAAAATCCCAAGAGATCAGCCGTTTTAAAAATACTCAAACCAGCCCGTCTGGCACCCACAATCATGCCACGGTCAAAATCACTGAGAAACATGTTTTTCCCCATTCTGATGGTTGAACATTACCTGAAGCTGCTGGCCCCTATCTGCAGGAGTGTATGCAGTGCACTGCTGTCACAGGATTGGCTGATTAGATAGTTGCATGAATGAGAAGGTTTACAGGTGTTCCTAATAAACTGTTCGGCGAGCGTATGTATGCTATTTGGTAAAAGCGTGTATTACACCTCCATCAACCTCTCTGTGGGTCAGTGTTGGCCATATGTGACCGCAGCTGGTGAAAGCAGGAACAAGTCGGCAACCGACCAAACAACTTTTATTCTGAAAACCATTTTGATTGGTTGCCGACTTGTTCCCCCGCTTTCACCAGCTGCTGTCACATATTAGGGTGTTGAGGGTGTTTTCTGATTCACAGTTGACATTATCGATATGATACGGTGTCATATGTGACTAGACGCTTACTTGAGGCGGCTGTCGTAGTACGCAGGCGTTCCGAGGACAATGGTCTTGATGAAGAACGCCTGGTTGCTATGGTTTTCCTCGTATCCCCCGACAATGCTGAAACCCCAGCTACCGGGGTGATTTCGACGCAGAACAATCTCATGACTACTGTGGAGGTAGCTGGTGAGAGAGAGAGAGAGAGAGAGAGAGAGAGAGAGACAGAGAGAGAGAGAGACAGAGACAGAGAGAGCGAGAGAGATATGAGTCATTGTTTTAGTCACGGAAGGAGGGCACATGGAGATGCATCTGAAAGAGGCGGAGAGGGAGGGAGAGACAAGAGGAAGAGAGAGAGAAGGACAAGGAGTGAGAGAGAGAAAGAGAGTCTGGGGGATGATGTGAGGGCGGGGGGAGAGAGTCTTGCCCTCTCTGTACCAGTCTCAGAGAGATGAACTGGAGAGGGGGGAGATGTCTCCACATGCCCCTCACTTGATAATCCACAGCTGTTGATGTTGACAACACAGTTCAGCACAACAAACACACACATAATCCCTAAATGGACAACCTTACATAACATGCACTTACCCTGTCACACACACACACACACACACACACACACACACACACACACACACACACACACACACACACACACACACACACACACACACACACACACACACACACACACACACACACACACACACACACACACACACACACACACACACACACACACACACACACACACACACACACACAGACTCCCCAAAAACCTAAATCACAACACAAACAGAAACATAAGGATAATGCACATCCACTTTATACACTTACACACACACACACACATCCCCATGAATCACCCATCCCCAGAATATGCCCCCTCAGTTATAGTAAACATCAACTCACACACGCACACACACACCTCTCTCTCTCTCTCCCTCCCTCTCCCTCTCTCCCTCTCTCTCCCTCCCTCCCTCCCTCCCTCTCCCTCTCTCTCCCTCCCTCCCTCCCTCCCTCTCCCTCTCTCTCTCTCTCCCTCTCTCTCCCTCCCTCTCTCTCTCTCCCTCCCTCCCTCCCTCTCTCTCTCTCTCCCTCCCTCCCTCCCTCTCTCTCTCTCTCCCTCCCTCTCTCTCTCTCCCTCCCTCCCCCTCCCTCCCTCCCCCTCCCTCTCTCCCTCCCCCTCCCTCTCTCCCTCCCTCTCTCTCTCTCTCTCTCTCTCCCTCTCCCTCTCCCTCTCCCTCTCCCTTTCCCTCTCCCTCTCCCTCTCCCTCCCCCTCCCTCCCTCCCTCCCTCCCTCCCTCCTCACCTGGGCAGGCCCAGCCACAGGACCCAGGAAGGGGACCAGCTGGCGTCGTAGTCGCTGTCGTGCGTGTGGGGGGGCAGCAGCTGGTCCTGGGGGGACTGGCCCGGGCCCGGCTCCTCCAGCATGCTCACCTCTAGCGCCCTCAGCTGGACAGAGCAGGACGCGGCGCTGGCCTTCAGCGTGCCCACCGCCTCACTGTGGCTCAGGTAGGTCAGGTCCTGTCCACTGATACTGAGCAGGACATCACCTGGGGAGGGGGAGGAGGGAGGAGGGGGAAGAGGATGAGTCGGAGGAGGGGGAAGAGGATGAGGGGGAGGATGAGGGGGAGGAGGAGGAGGGGGAGGAGGAGGGGGAGGAGTAGGAGGAGGGGGAGGAGGGAGGAGGGGGAAGAGGATGAGGGGGAGGAGGAGGGGGAAGAGGATGAGGGGGAGGAGGAGGGGGAGGAGTAGGAGGAGGGGGAGGAGAAGGAGGAGGGGGAAGAGGAGGAGGGGGAAGAGGAGGAGGGGGAGCGGGAAGAGGAGGAGAAGGAGGAAGAGGAGGAGGAAGAGGAGGGGGAGGGGGAAGAGATTGAGACAAGAGATTGAGAGGTGCACACAGAGAAAGAGAGAGTGAAAGAAGCATGGGTGAAAGAGAGAGAGAGAGAGGGGGGGCGACTCATAATGAACGAGCACACCTATTACTCTCACAAGGGGAGGCTGGAGGGGATCCAAATCAGAGGACAGGCTCATTGGAACGCATGGAAAGGAATGAGTTATGGTATGATTACCTTCCATGCATTACAATGAGCCTGTCCTCCGATTTCTACCTCCACCAGCCTCCTCTGACTCTCACCTATGGCTGCCAAAACCAGACATGTGGGTCCAAAGTGGGCCAACACCTACCATGACAACACATGTCATGGTATTGGTCGACGTAGTGCTCACCTCGTTTGATTCGTCCGTCCCTCGACAGGCAGCCGTGTGGTTGGACGCTGGTCACGAAGATTGGCAGCTCTCCACTCTTGCTGCCCCGCCCCCCTGCTACAGTCATACCCAGAGACTCCTGGGGCTCCTTCTTTACAGTGATGTGCTTCTCCTTACAGGTCACACACTGGGAGAGGTCCTACCACACACACACACACACACACACACACACGCACGCAGAAACACACACGCAGAAACACACACACACACACACACACACACACACACGCACGCAGAACACACACACACACACACACACACACACACACACACACACACACACACACACGCAGAAACACACACACACACACGCAGAAACACACCACACACACACACACACACAGAAACACATTTTAAATGCTTTATTTATGTCCACATACATGTACAATATCTAAAGGACATAAACACTAACAGTGCATTTTGACATTATGAAAACAGTCAGTTACAGTAGTGCTGAGCCAACAATCAGTTATGCCTACACTTAGGATGTTATTCACACTAAGTGATCAAATCAAATCAAATTTTATTTGTATAGCGCATTTCTTACAAGATGCAACTCAATGCGCTTAGTGATGATTACAGTGGATTTGACAGATACAGTATCAATACTGTAAAACAGACAGTATCCAGCTCATGGGTACAAGAAGCACCGCCGTCTCCATATTGAGTGGCTACCAATAATAGCAGATACTGAGCAATACTTTGCTAACTGTTTGGCCCTTCTCTTAGATACACACACACACACACACACACACACACAGAGCAGGTAAAACACAAGCTGTATAACACCCACTAACCGTCTCAGGTCAGGACATGCGCACTCTCACACACACACACACACACACACACACACACACACACACACAGTACACAGACACACACAGTACTCACTCTGTGGGTGCTGGCTCGGGCCAGGTGGAGGCTGGGGACTGGGCTGGGGGTGGAGCTGTGGTTGGGCAGGAAGTGATCATGGCAGTACAAGTCCCTGGTGGAGGAGGAGCTTGGTGGTGGGGGCGGGGTTTGCTTGCTGGGCCGGCCAATGAGCAGATAGACTCTCTCGCCGCTGGCCTGTGGGATGACATTGTATTCATCCACCACAGACGTTCATCCCAAAGTTTGACACCATTCCTCCTCCCGCCCCACGCATGACCAATGACCCCCCCGTCCTCTGATTTCTACCTCCCGCCAGCCTCCCCTGATCTGTACGTGTGTGTGTGTCTAATATC
Source organism: Nansenia antarctica (assembly GCF_963989245.1). Classification (NCBI taxonomy): domain Eukaryota; kingdom Metazoa; phylum Chordata; class Actinopteri; order Argentiniformes; family Microstomatidae; genus Nansenia; species Nansenia antarctica. The sequence continues at coordinate 17,050,266 of NC_137682.1, forward strand.
TCAATCTCACCGGTCTCACCTGTGATCGATTGACGTAAAAACAAAACAACCCATCCCAGTTCCCCCGAGTCTCACCTGTAATGATCCGAGTCTCACCTGTATGATCTGCGCCGCCTGCTCCGGCGTGCCGTGGCGCAGGTCCTGCTCGTTGACGGCCAGCACGCGGTCGTTGCTGCACAGCCGGCCGTCCTTGGCCGCCAGCCCCCCGTCCAGCAGGTCCAGCACGAACACCCCCGACTCGTCCGTCCGCCTCACCAGCTTGATGCCCAGCTGCTCCGCGGAGTCCCGCTTGTGCAGCGTGATCCTCAGGCTGGCCGGGCTGGAGGGGGCCACCTCCGGGGTGGAGCAGGGGGCGTGGGGCACCGAGGAGGAGGAGAGGGGGGTGGTGGTGGCGGCGATGGCCGTGGTGGTGGTGGCGGCGGCGGCGGCGGTGGGGGGGGTGGTGGAGGAGGAGAAGGGAGGGAAGCGCGAGGCGCAGCGGCGCTCCCTCAGGACCGTCAGCTGCAGGGAGGCGCAGGGCCGCGCCAGGGTGGAGCGGGCGTAGTTGTGGGGCACGTTGCTGATGTCCACGTTGTTCACCTGCGGAGGGGGAGGGGGAGAGAGTTAAGCAGTGGGTGAGATGGTGTGGGATGAGGGGGGAGGGGGGTTGGGGGGGGTATGGAAGAGATAGGAAGGTACGGGGTGGATTTAAAAGGGGAATTCAGGAGTAGGAGAGAAGGAGAGATGGAGAGGTATACAGTGGGAGAGGGGGGGGGGGAGTGGGTGAGGGAGGAGATGGAGGGATGAGGGTGGAGGGGGGTTAGGGGAGGGTAGGAGTGAAGGAGAGGTAGACAGGGGGAGAGAGGGGAGGAGGAGTGGGTGAGGGAGGAGATGGAGGGATGAGGGTGGAGGGGGGTTAGGGGAGGGTAGGAGTGAAGGAGAGGTAGACAGGGGGAGAGAGGGGAGGAGGAGTGGGTGAGGGAGGAGATGGAGGGATGAGGGTGGAGTAAAGGAGAGAGGGAGAGGTAGACAGGGGGAGAGAGGTGAGCAGTGGGTGAGGGAGGAGATGGAGGGGGGATATGGAACGGGGCAGAGTGGATTGTCTGAAGTAGGATGAAAGGATGAGAACGCTAAGTAGACAAACAACAGCTGTATAAGGAGGGAAAGGAGGGATGGAGCGAGGGAGGAGGTAGGGAGGAGGTAGAGAGGAGGATGCAGGCGGGACTACACCACTGATCTACAGTACGTCGACCGTCGGATCACACCCAGAAGTCAAGTCACCTGTAGGATCTGATCGCCCGCCAGCAGCCTCCCGTCCCGAGCGATGACCCCGTCGCGATACACTTCCTGGATCACTACGTTGATGAGGGGCGTCTCGTTGCCCCCGACGATGCTGATGCCCAGCTCCACGTAGGGGTTGGAGCGGTGGACCTCGATGGTAGTGATCTCCCCCTCTGGCAGGGAGGGTAACTTCACACAACCTGGGACACAACAACACAAACACAACACATATACATATACATATATATATATATATATATATATATATCACATAAAAACAACAACAACAAAAAAAACACACAGGTAAAGAAATATTCAATACACACCACCCAGTCCACAACAATAATGTATCACATATATCAATGATTAAGCTAAGGGAGATGATCATGTGACCTACCCTCTTCTGCGGAGAGGGGCGGGGACTCGGGGCAGTCCCAGCCAGAGGAGGTGGAGCTGGCGGTGCGGAGGAGGTGGATGCAGGGGTTACTGAGGGGCCGCTTCACCTGGGGGAGGACACACTCCAACCCCACCACACCTTGAGGGAAAGAGAGACAGAGTGAGTAACACACGCACACGCACACACACGCACACACACACACACACACACGCACACACACACACACACACGCACACACACACACGCACACGCACACACGCACACGCACATGCACATGCACACGCACACGCACGCACACGCACTCAGAGATACACTCTCTCTCTCTGTTGGGTTAACTCACTGTCCTCCTCGGTGCTCTCTTCGAAAGCCGGGTTATCCAGGCCAGGTTCATCAGTCCACATGGGCACACTGGTGCATGCTGTGGAGCGGCCACCAGGGGGGGAGGGAGAGCTCTCCCTCAGGTCGGTCTGCGGGGACCTGGGGGACCTGGGTGGGCTGGTCACCATGGCTGGCTCCTCTCCGCTCTCGAAGCGAGGACTGTCCACTGCGGTCTGCTGAGACCTCGTCCCCGGACACCTGCACACACACACACACACACACACACACACACACACACACACACACACACACACAGGCACACAGACACACACACACACAAATTAAAAACGCACTCCCACCGAGGCCTACATACACTGCACACACACACACTGGACCCAATCCTATGGAAAAATCACACACGCACACACACATATTCACTAACACACATAAATAACACAACCTGCTCCTGTTGAGTTAAAGCTGTACACCCGTCATAAAGAGCTACTACAGGATGCCTGCGGGATTGATCCAGGGCAATCGACCAATGAGGACCTCTTCCGATGAGGTCATCTTATTCTGCTAGTCTACCCGGAAGAGTCAGACCACTTCTCGAGAAACTGATGACCCCCCCCGCCCGGAAAAAAACACTTTGCCCCCGGCATGCGGCAGTGTCCGATTCCCCAGTGTCTGATTCCTTACACAAACAACGCTGATGAACCGAACCCGTCTTGACAATCGACTCCACCTCTCATACCGTCGCTGGCACCCACATCAGGGTCTTTGCCGGCAGGAGAGGCCACGTGGGCCCAGGGGCTTAGCCTTTCACCCACTGAAGCACCTGACACACAGTTCCCACCACACAAACGCCTAGTTTCCATAAAGGGGGCAGGCAGAGGTTTGTGGTCTCTGAAGAGGCCTGAAGAACAGCGTTTGTCTGCTCAGGGAGAGAGCATTTGGTCAAAGAGTCAAAGAGGCCAAATTTCCCCCTAAACTCTCAGGTGTTTGTTGTAGATCACAAAATGATTTGATACTGTATGAGTGGTATCAGACTCCCCGGGTTCAGAGACTGTACCGGGCCTGACTGTACTGGGCTGGGTGACCCGTCCGTGTCCAGACAGCTGACTCGCATAAAAAGCCTGTTATTGTTAGTTACAGCTGGTTATCCACAGCTCGTTAGCGTAAGCTTGTTACGGTAAATCTCCTCTGACACCTTGGTGTTTAGCAAGCTAAGGTTAGGCGGCAAGTGTCAAAAAACAGAGCTCCCTTAGAGATAGGCATGGGGAATACAGCCAATGAGAAGTTAGGTGACTGAATTACGTGGTGAAACGGTTCAGCAGTGGCTCTACACAGCCAGACCAAAAACCTCCACACAGCTCAGATCTATTTCAACACCTGCTGATCCCTTTGAACACAACATCAGCTTAGCGTAAACCTATCACAGCTCCGAGATCAAGTCCTATGTATACAGCTTTCACCAACATGTACAATACAGTTGACTTTACACTAAGAAGTTCACTAACTTAACTTCACTAACTTAAGACTTCACTTTATCAACCTATAACGGCCAACTCTACTCACCCCCCAGTGCGAGCACACACACACTCACGCACTCACACATACACACACACACACACAGACACACAGACACACACACACACACACACACACACACACACACACCGAGGTGAGACACCCCCAAACAGAGGAGAGACCTGACATGGAGATGCCAGTCACTCACCAGAGGTCAGGGTTACCCTTGGCCGTCTCACAGAAGAAGTGATTGAACAAGTCTCTGGAGTTGAAGTTGCTCAGCATGGTGGCAGCGAACATAGAGAGTCTGTCGGCCAACACATGACGATGAGGAGGTAACCACTAATCCCCCCCGTCACATGACCCAGCCCCCAGTAATCCTCAGACAGGGTCTCACAGTGGACGGTCCGGCCTGGCTACTTATAGTAGGTGGAGGGACTGAAACTTCATTCCGAGTGGGGAGTGAGTCTATCCATGTCGGATTCAGATCTGTGTTGTGGAGTCAGTGGGTCCACAGCACAGGCTACCGCAAGTCCAAAGCCAATCACAGGCTTGCTAGCGGTGATCAACCCCCACCCCCCATTTTAACCATGCTATATAGAGCACCGTTACTTGTGTAATGTGAAAGTAGAGAGTGAAGTGTAGCCTAAATGTGGGCCTATGCATGTGCCGTGTGTGTGTGTGTGTGCGTGTGTGTAGAACACTTGTTTTTACACTTCTACGTACAGTGGGTTCACTCCTGTGATACAATGTGTGTCAGTGTTTATGTGTGTATGTGCATGCATGTGCATCTGGTGAAAAGGTCCGCATGCCATGTAGGCAATTCTCAAGTCGCGCAAATGGCCAAAAAGCTTCTTTAAAAAATAAATAAATCATGTTTTCCGTTTTTCTTCTTCTTTCATAATACAAAAGTTGAAGTGTTGAAGAGCCCACTCAATATAACAAACAACAGTTTTACGATCACTAAATACTTAATTTGTGAATCGGATTCACTGTATCGTCTGCTGTCCTGCTTCATAGGCTACTGGTTAGTGATACATGGCTTACAAGGCTTTTTTTGATTCAGACCGATTTTCTCTGGTATTCGGTTTGAGGTGTACCAAACATTCAAATAAGCATATCTTCTTCAACAATTTTTCGATTTTCAATGTATGACACATCATTCGAAAGCTTACAATCTGCACTTTCACTTGGGGACTTTTTCCACCAGGACCTGTCACATATTATGTGCAGTTTCAGTGGATCCTGTCGTTCATGTGTCCCTATCGTGTGCAATGCGTGCAGTCCTGTAAAGGGACATGGACCGGAATGAGTAACGCTATCAAATATGTGTAATCCATGCCATGACGATGAGCCCGGCGTCCTCCGATTAATTTCTACCTCCCCCAGCCTCCCGCCGTATGTGTGTACTGTACCTGTGTTTGAGGTGGGCCTCCAGGTCGCACCGTGGCATGCTGAGGTCGCAGGCTGGGGTCAGAGGGCACGACACGGACAGCTTGTCCAGCAGCTTGTGCACCAGGATACTGGACCTCCGGCACACCTGCAGCTGCAGCCGCGCCCGGTCCAGCGGGCAGAAGTCCCTCTCCTGGAGGAAACTGCGCAGGCAGCGGGCGCAGAAGGTGTGGCCGCAGGGCGTGTCCAGGGGCCGGACCAGGGGCTGCAGGCAGATGTGGCACACCAGGTCGTCGTCCACCTCCAGGCGGTAGTTGTAGAGGTGGTTCTCCCAGGCCTGGTGGATCTGACCGCACTCGGGACAGAGGGCCTCCAGGACGGGCTTGACCGGCCCGGCCGGACCCACTTCGCAACCCGGGCTGCCCATCTCTCCGCCGCCAGCACCACCACCACCAGCACCGCAAGGTTTTGGCACACGTTTCTCCAAGGGGGGGTGGGGGGTTACCAGGGGGCCGGGTGAGGGGGGCGTCCTATCCCATAAGCCTTAGAGGGGGAGCGGGTTACAGAGAGGACAGCCGCCCCCCAGTGGTCAATGAGACATCACCCTGGGGGGGGGGGGGGGGGTCAGAGGTCAGAGAGAAGGGGTTAACAGCTGTGTAGTAACAACACGTGTGAGTCTGTGTGTGTGTGCATGTGTGAGTGTAATGATGTGTACATTCTCGTGGTGAGTATAAGCTTTTTATGAGTGTGTGTGTCTGTGTTTGAGTATTTGCATGAATGTCTGTCTGTGTATGTGTGTGAAAGAGAGAGAGGGAGAGAGAGAGAGAGAGAGAGAGAGAGAGAGAGAGAGAGAGAGAGAATGAGAATGTGTGTGTGTGTTTGTGTGTGTGTGTGTGTGTTGAGATTATGCAGCGCTTCTCCTGGTCACTAATCTGGCAGTGTAATCTCTCTTTCGCTCTCGCCTGCTGCAAACTTCCAATCCCCACAGAGAGGGAATTATCTGGGATTGAGTCAGAGAGTACTAGGCTGACAGGAATGAGAGCGAGAGGGAGAGGGAGAGAGGTGGGGAAATCATCAGAGGGAGAGTGAGAGAGGTGGGGCGTGAGAATATGAGAGAAGAAGAGGATGAAGGAGAGGAAGAAAGATGGGGGCAAAAGAAGGAAAAAGGGAGAGCGACAGAAGAGAGACAAAAGGACAAAGACTTGGACAGAGATGGGGAGAGAGAGAGGGAGAGAGAGAGAGAGGTGGGGGAGGAGGAGGAGGAGGGGGAAAAGAGAGTGTGTGAATGTGTGAGTGTATGTGTCTTTGTTTTTGCATGCGAGTGTGAAATGCACTTTGCTGTTCGTCAGCATGAGAGAGCTAAACCTAATGGATGGCTTCCCGTTGCCTTGAAACACACCCATCCACTCACCCCCCCCCCCCCCCCTTCCCAGGCCCGGCCAGCCCTCAGAACTAATGCATTGTGTACCTGTTATATCCACTGTGTCTCACATCTAAAGCCATTTAGATCTCTTGCTACTCTAAGCCTGCTCCCTGGTGGGGCGGGGGCAGGGGCGGGAGGGGGGGGGGGGGGGTAGGAGGAGGAGGCTCATAAATACATGTGGACACCAGGGGGACCAGCATGAAGAGAGCAAAGCCGCTGATTTGGCTACAAAGAGACTACCTGCCTCGGTTTCTCTCTGAGGGTCCGCTGCTGTCGCCATGACGACCCGGAGCATGTTCAGCGGGGCATGACATTCAGAAGGGTGTGTAGAAAGAGATGCACTGTGTACAGGCGCGGTTCTCTCTTCTGTAAGGGTTCTAACGGATACAGTTCCGAGTGGAGTGTTCCCCTGGTTCACTGTACCGTTTCTGTGACTACCTGCATCTGTCTCCGTGACAACCTGCTTCTGTCTCCTTGACTACTGCTTCTTGTTTCAGTCTCCTTAACTACCTGCTCCTGTCTCTGTGACTGCTGCTTCTGTGTCTCCGTCCTGCAGCTGGACGTGAATTATTCATGGGGACACAAGGCTCCTCTGTTCCCATAACAAAGCTCTGACATCATCTGGTCACACATACACACAAGTGCACATGCATGCACGCACACACACACACACACACACAATCAGTAAGTTAAATCTGTAAGCCTATGAGTGTTCATTTTAACAGCACTTGATAATATAAGCCTATGAGCCAGTTGAAGCGCTTAAATGATCTATACTACTTTCAAATAAGATTCCAGGGAATTGTTTAATAGCTTCTACTAGGCACCACAAGATCTCAACCCCTTTTCTCGGAAGAGCACTTATGTTGTGTGTGTGTGTGTGTGTGTGTGTGTTCCCGGTGCTCCAAGGCCACAGTGTTATTGTTATTGCCTCCATGGGCAGATAACAGTTTTCTATTGATACCAGCAGGCTAATAATGAAGGCCTCGCACCTGTCCATGCCGATCATGCTAAACCCAGCCTTTTCCCAATGCATCAGAAAACGCATGACGTCTGTCCCAAGCCCAATAAGGACAAAACAATAAAACAATATCGCATGCCAACACCACCATCCATCAGCATTATGTAGAAGGAAGCAGATTTTCGATGCTGCATGCCAAGCTAAGAATCATGTTATCTTTCAACAAATCTTAATTCTCATGAAACGACATTATAACATAATCCATTTTTTATGACAACAAAATACCAAGTAAAAAAAAAGATGGGTCCTGCGATACGAAAAGAATGAATTATTCGCGGAGAAACATCTGCATCTGCATTCGCGGAGCAACACACTGCATTAACCCTGGTACCTAAGTGGATGTCTGTCCAGGCATCAGCCTCTCAAAGGCGTTACCTATTTGATTAAATGATTAATTAATTAATGATAATTATGCAATATATTTCTTTTCATTCGCTCCCAGGCTGAAGTGTCTGGAGGCTATGATCGTATTCCCCCTCCCTTCAGAGATGGAGAATGGACAAAAGCTATTTCAACTGGAAACGAGACAATGATGGTGACACTGAGGACGTGCAAGCACAATATATGCATCATTATATTACCTATTCTGGCCTTTCCTTCGTGCCGTTAACTCCGGCCCCAGAGAGGGGGACAATTAGGACCTCAATCACACATTCACCGCAACAAGACGCCCCCGTGCCCCGTGTCTGTCTGTCCCGCCATCTGCGTTCTCTGAGCACCAACAGTGGAACCCCGCCCATCTACTTCCGGTCAATGTAAATGCGTGTGTGAAATGTGTGTCAAAATAAGAGCACCCCCTCCCCCCCTGTTTTTTTGTTTTTGTTTTGTTTTGTTTTTGTTTGTTTTTTGTTTGTTAGTTTGTAAAAAAAAAGAAAAAAAAAAAAAAAGAAAAGAGAAAGAACATTTTCTGTTATTGTTTATGGACAATGTACTGCATAACAAAGTGCAAAACTAGTTTTCTACTATTAATGGGACAATAACCTCCCCCACGGATACTAGTTGTTGTTGTTATGTCCTGTTGTGTACATGTCTCTGTGAAACTCAATACAAATATTAACCTAAATAAATAAATAAGAGCACCCAGTTTACACTTATTTAGCATTTAAACATGGTAAACAGGGTTCAAGGAACCATATAATAAAAACAAACAATATACAAATGATCTTAAACAATAATTATATATCAATCATCACTATATCATATTTGGTATAGTATTGCTCTAGGTTTGTAATTATATCTTAATTGCACTGATGAAATAGTATTGCCCCAGAATAATGGACTGTACAGAACTGTTTTTAAGATTTCACTCAATTCATCTCTGGTACTACTCTATTGGCAACACTTCTAGAATAAGGATCAGGTGAGTTTGAGTCTAAAGCGATGTCTAACCCTCGATGACTCTTTACTCTTCCACTGCTTCCACTTTCAGGTATATGGCCCAACTAAGACAACAAGCTTTTAGACTCAAACTCACCTGATATGCATTCTAGAAGTGTTGCTGAGTAGAGTGGCACCAGAGATGAATTGGAATCTTTTAAAAGATATTGCTGTACCGTCCAGTTTATACAAATATAATAGGCATGTGTAAAAGTACCTGTAATTGCACCAATATGTACATTTTAGATAGATAGATAGATAGATAGATAGGTACTTTATTGATCCCAGAGGGGAAATTAAGGCATTACAGCAGCTCACACCATAAACAACAACAATAAAATGACAATTGAATAATAGAATAAGATCAAAAATAAAAATAGACAAACATGATATACAATAACAGCAGTCCCGTTAAGTATGATTTAACATACCCCAGGCTGACTCTGATCACCCCGATTGAGCCAGCTGGAGGAGGCAAAAATGTATATACTTTCTGTTGGGCAATTTCTCCTATGACAGAAAATATTGGGATCCCATCACTTGCCATTGATGATTTAACTCGTGCTTTATTTTGAAGCCGCAAAAAACCAGAAGTCTGAATGGAGCTTTTTGGAGCTGGGCGGGACCTCACGTTGTCAATCACAACATTAAGCTATAGGTTAGCTCAATGCCTGTTCAAAATCACACACAGACAAAACATATTTAATTGTTTTTCCTTTTTAAAACGATTTAAACCAATATAAACCAATTCGCTATGGTTTGCATGTTGCTAAGTATTAACGTTGCTCAAATATATATTTTAAGCCAGGCACTGGTAAGGTCTGAAACCCTTATGGGTCTTCGCTTTAAAGCCCTTTTGGAAGAGAGGAAATCTACATGATAAATATTAGCCAGCACATGTGCTCGTTGGTGTTGCATTGATCCCCGTGCGTCATGGCAGATGATTGTGAATTGGAGAAGTATGTCGTCATCCTTTATCTGCCCGTGTGGAATATATCTTATTCATTCTGCATTCCAAAGGTGTTTTTAATGTGGGGATCATAAGCTTCCTAGCAGCTAGCTAGCTACCTCTTTTAGCCGATGGCATATCAAACTATTTATTGATGTGTTTCAAATTATTCAGTATTGACAGTATTGGCCATTTCCATACGCGTGCAGCAGGTACTTGTATATCCGTCTGCGTTAGGCTAATTGTGCTGTGTGTGTGTGTGTGTGTGTGTGTGTGTGTGTGTGTGTGTGTGTGTGTGTGTGAGAGAGTGAGAGTGAGAGTGAGAGTGAGAGTGAGAGTGAGAGTGAGAGTGAGAGTGAGAGAGAGAGAGAGAGAGAGAGAGAGAGAGAGAGAGAGAGAGAGAGAGAGAGAGAGAGAGAGAGAGAGAGAGAGAGAGAGAGAGAGAGAGAGAGAGAGAGAGAGAGAGAGAGAGAGAGAGAGAGAGAGAGAGAGAGAGAGAGAGAGGTAATCGATATATGAGTCAGTCTGCCAGAAAGATGATAGAGTGTGACTGACCTTGGGGAGATGGAGGGAGCTGTGTGTTCCAGAGAGAGACACTGATACAGTATTTCCTCCACACACTTGTGTCTGCGCTGTGGTCAAAGGTCAACTGTGTCGCCCAACAGGTGTTCCTGCTGGGACTGAAAGCTGACTCAGTAGCTCAGGTCATTCAAGGACACGCCTGCCAGCAGCACACACATTATTCACTCTCACTCTTTCTTTCTCTCTCTCTCATTTTTGTTTTCCCTCCCACTGTTTCTGACCTTCTGTTTTTATTTTGTGTTTATGTTTCTCTCCTTACTCTCCATTGCTTTCGCTTTTGAATATTCTTTCTTTCCTCCCTCCACCTTCCCTCTTCCCCCTCCGTCATTTGACATTTCTCTATTACTGCTCCTAATCTCCTCTCTCTCTCTATCTATCCTTTCTTCTTCCATCCAGGCGTGCGGTGGAGGAGCTGCTTAAAGAGACCAACAGGGCACGGGTTAGAGCCGAGACCATGGGTCCAGCTGGCTGGTGAGTGTGATGACATTGCATGGCGAATGAGGCCAGGATCTGTTGTCGCATGTCCTCATATATTGTCATAGTTATGTGACTGACCCTGGCAAACTGCTTAAAAGACTGCAAAATATGCATTTGATGATATTGAATTGATGATAGCCCTGTGGAATATCATCAATTCCTCTTAAGACAAGAAACCAATTTTCAAAACCAATTTTCAAAACCAATTTTTTCCCCCACTATGAATCCAGTCAGAGTTGAATGTTCATGGGGGTGTTTTTGCTCTCTTTCAGGATGAAGTGTCCGCTGCGCACCGCCAACAAGCGCTTCCTTCTCAACACCCTGCGCACCACAGCCCTGCAGCACCGCCCGACTGGCCAGTCTGCAGGGGGGCGTCACGGAGGGGAGCTCCGGTCAGAGAGCAGGGGTCGCAGTAGAACACCTCCCGGAGACCACAGGTCAAAGAGCAGGGGTCGCAGTAGAACACCTCCCAGAGACCACAGGGCCGCCGCCAAGGGCCATAGAGACCTTAAAGACCACAACAGAGACGGCAGCCACGAAGACAGAGGCAGAGACAACGACAACAACAGCCGCAAAGAGGACGATAACAGTCATGAAAACAGAGACTATAGAAACAGAGACAGACACAATACACACCGGGACCACGGTCACAAAAGAGACTCTGCACCCAAAACACACAGGCGCCGTTCTAAGGAACACTCCCCATATAAGGGCGGTTCCTCCTCCAGAAGCCGCTCCCTGTCCAGGGACAATCGTAGCTCCGCCTCCTCCAACTGTACCCTGCCCTCAGGCCACGCCTCCCATCACTCCAGCCAACACAGAAGGAAGCGCTCTAGCTCCCCTGTCAGGGATACGCCCAGTGGTGGGAGGAGCCAAAAGATTGAGCATTATCTAGAGGGGCATCTTCCCACCCCAAAGAAGCACATGGGCGTCCTTGAATGACTGAGGTTTGAGAGGAGAGATGTAGACAAAGAGAGAGAAAGAGAAGGGTGTGAGTGAGTGAGGGAGATGATTAGGATGTTTTTTTTGTTTTTACTGTTGTCTGGTTGAAACAAAAGTGTGACTGATTAAAAGGCTTTTCTACTGTTCTTTTAAAAAGAAAAACTGGTCTGCAAACTCAAGGGCAAAACATTGCATCTTCTTTCCTTACATCCAGCAAATCCAAGGCCACTGACATGAGCAGGGTGATAAAATCCCCCAAGAATCAAAACTTTTAGTTATTTTCATGGATTTTCATGGTTTTCCATTAGCTGTTGCGTACGTGCGTAAGTGCTTTATTAGTTTACCTGTACAGACACCTTCACTTTTTCCACATTTTATTGTGTTATAGACTCAATTTAAAATGGATTAAAGTAAAACATAATTTTCTATTAATCCACACACAGTACCCCAGAATGACACATCGAAAACATGTTTTTAGAAATGTCATTACATTTATTAATATTGAAATACAGAAATACCTCATGTACATGTTCATGTTCATGTCATCAACAAATCAGTCAATTACTTCAGTTGAGTCCATCTTAATTCAAGATATGTATAATAATAATAATAATAATGAGATAATATAAGTTCATGTAATTTTGGAATTAATGTTTTTGTTTTTATAGGGTCTCTGATTTGCATAGGAATCAATTACACACTCAGCAAATTTCATTTTCTCTTGGTCCTGACAAACTCCCCAGTCCCTGCCAGTGACAGACAGACCCATAACTTGATAAAGCTTCCACTATTCTTCACGCAAGAGATGTTGTGGAAACTGCATTGCATGTGCTGGATTTGCACTAAACTTAATGCTTTGTAGTAAAACCAAATAAACACATTCCAGCCACATTCTTTGCTCTATCACTTTACTTAATTGTTGCAATGAATATGGATATAAGATTATTGGATGGAATATTTTCCGTTAAGGGATACTTACCAATTGTTTAGAGTGATTGAGATGATCGCAGTCCCATTGGCTGTCCTTTTTCTCTCCACCGTTCAACTTTGTAGATTGTTGTAAGTGTCCCCAGGCCTCAGGGTCGCATTCTTGTTCCTCTCCATTTGCTCAGTTTGTAATGAAAACAAACATAAAAACAAAGATAGAATTCCAAAATTACAAGAACAATTATCCGTGACGGACTCAATTCAACTTTTTAGCATAGGGTCTTAATAGGGTCTGTATTTCAATGTTAATACAATTGAAATTCCTAAAAAAGCTTTCGCTTTGTCATTCTGCATTGTGTGTGGATTGATGGCAAATGATTTCAATGTAGGCCTAATTCATTTTAAATTGAGTCTATAACACAACAAAATGTGGAAAAAGTGAAGGGGTGTGGAGCATGTCTTTTGGATTTTATTTGTCAATTTGTTATGATGGTTATTCACCACTGTCTCACGTGACTTGATTAATGGTGTAGTAAGTTATTCTCTGACAATAGGCTACATTTGATTTCAATAATAATATCGTTAGCATTCCTCTGTCATTACTCGCCGTTGGTCATGTTTACATAGGCTAAGCCTGTCGCCGATGGCAGTTTGTATCCTGTCTCCCTCTTTTTGACATGTAGGCCTATATATACCAGCTTTATCAGAAACGTCTTTGTTTGAGAAAGAAAGAGAATACCTGTTAGGCTCCCATGACACTCCTTCAGCTCCCTCAAACCTTCTTTATTGCATTCAATGTTATATTAATGATTAATTAATTAATTATAATAATAATAGTTCGGTAGTCCTACTACTAATAATACAAGTATGATTATTATTATTATTATCATATTATCATTATGATCGTTATGGTACCAGGCCTGCACTATAACCCTATTTGATGACAAGGGGCGTATTAAAAAGCTTATTAAAATAATCACCTTTTCGCCAGGTATTAGACTTACAATTTGCTAATTAGCAATACCTAAAAAATATATTTTGAGGCTGAATTTAGCTCTGGCTTGAAGTGATATAAGTTGTAATGCTGACTGGGAGAACCATGCACTGGGTATATGGTGGTGCAGGTATAGGCTTATCCAGAATCAACAGCTGGACATGAACTCAGGCGTTGTAAGTGTCTTTCCCCCAAGCATAGGTTCCATCTGGTGTTTCTAACCCATTGGGTCCTCTTGGCTCTATGGCCCGTGTCAACACCCTGCAATTTGAGCTTTAACCATTTTATTGCACTCAGTCCTTAAAAATCCTTTCAATTGCATTATATCAATATTATGAAAAGTGCATTTCATTCCGTGCGCACGAAGACGTTGACCAACGCATTGCCGTTCACTTAAAATCATAAATGTCCATGCCATGCATGGTTTTACGCAATCACGCTTCATAAACCCCGTTGTGCGTCTCCAGTGTAGTGGGGAATTGCTTCTGTTAACAGTTTCCTTCCTCTTTCAAACGAAGTTCAAATATAAACACCATTAAGCGACATTACATGGACTGATTTTATGGAATTGGTTTACTTGAACTTTATAACAGGGCTGAGTGCCCCATTAATACTGTAGAAAGTGCCATAATTGCTCTTGAAGAAGTCAGAGCAAATAATCGTCAAGCGCATTCGTTTTTGTTGCCTAACGCAGCTGTTAGCTGTTCCAGGGGTGTCCAAACTGCGGCCCATGGTCCATTTTTAATTGGCCCGCAGCAAATTATTAAAATATAATGGAATACGGCCCACACATGAAACGTGCACCTGGCTGTATTGTACTTCTTAATTTTAACATTATACAGGGCTGTGAAGGGGGATCACCATCCTGACTAAGAAGCAATCTGAGGCTGCTGTTTTGAGAATGATCTGCCAACCCTTTTTGTAGCAAAATAAATGAAAACCCATTAATGGAAAGTTGTGATGTAGGCAGTTTTTTTTCTTTAAGCATATTCAATTATCCTGCATAATGTACCTACATTTGATTGATGTTGTTAACTTTAATACACTAGAGGTGGGGCGATACCTCACCCCTAGTGAGTGGTGCAGCCTTTCATATATTTTTCTGTAAGTGGCCCTCAGTGAAAAAAGTTTGGACACCCCTGGTTAGGCCTATGCTGTTTAGGCCTATATGCTTGTGATCAACAACAGACTTTATCGGCGAAGAAAAATAGGTCATGCAATTGTTGACCCCACACAGCGAACCGCTTTAACAAATAGCCTATAGTAGGCGATTAGAGACAACACTTAAAACCAGAGCTGCATGCAGACAATTTTCCAAAAGCCTCAGTATGCACCAATGAGTTGGGAAGCACTTAAACTACTGATATCGTCATAGCCTTTAAAAGCAATAGGCTCAAATACAATATACTAACTATATGAGTCGTATAACAAGAACATATCTGGAGCGGTCAGGCCAGCTGTTGGCTTTATGTTGCCTCCATCGAGCAGACGCGCAGACAGATTTGGAGTACTGTGTTCCATGGCGCAGACAGATTTTGAGTGTGTGTGTGTGTGTGTGTGTGTGTGTGTGTGTGTGTGTGTGTGTGTGTGTATGTTCCATGGCGCAACACTTGCTAATTGAGTTCTGTCCCTCACTCAATGGTAATTGGTTTACACCGATGCACTCCTCTTTACCTTACCCAGAGGAGTGTTGTTTAATGGACTGAAAACCTGTCAGCCTAATGGCCAGCAAACAGGGAACGAGAGTGGTGCTGGAGGGACAACCCAGTTACTGTTTGTTAACACCAACCGTTAAATGGTGTTAAATGAGGCATTTCCTAAACTGTAATGCATGGTTCGATTTTTTGGAAGTTGTCAGATTACGCTATTCTTGAGCGAATAATAAAAAAAACTAATATCAAGTGCACCATAACTTGTTTTTTGATCCGCCCTACATTTCATTGCTTATGTCTCCAAGACAACCGCCCTCCCCGGCCCAAGTTTCTTATCTCAGGGGTGCCGATTCGAGTACCCATATTCATCTACTGTGGTTATCGATTTCCCCTCTTTCAGCCTATTGATAAGAGAACTAACGCTCATTATAAAACCCCCATGGCTGACATTGTTGGACGGCAGTGAAATGTAGCCTAGGCGAAGTCAGTGCGTTCTATCGTTCCTTCTTCTCCAGTAATCAAAGAAAACCATGCTGTTTTGAAGCTGTTTTGTGTTCTCACCTGTGGGTTTCATTTTCGCTGATTAGGTGCCCCCCGATGGCATTAGCCCCCCCTATCCGGCAGAGATAGCGCCCCGCGGATTCCCCCGCTCACCTGTCCTGGCCATCGCTGTATTGGGGCCAACCGCAGGTGGATCTCAGATAACGGGGTGTTTGCCGAGGGGCATTGATTTGCGTGCGGTCAATTCTGTTCAATTATTGTTGGACTTCGGGGGCCTTCGCATAGGAAACACGAACAGAAACAAAGACTATAAGTTCTCCGTTTTGTGTCAACAGAGAAACCAATGAGTTAGGTGCAGCGGTGGTCACATGGTGACAGTCAGTGACACACCTGTGGACGGCCTATCGCGGCGCCAGACGCACAGAGGACAGGTGGAGCATACGCCGGGACAGGCAGGGCGCAGGTACTGTACATGTGCGCCACAGCCCCCCGGCCCTCGGCAGTCATGAATCGAGAAGACCCCTACTACTCCTCAGCGCAGCTTTTCAAAGACCCCTGCGCCTATCATAATCAGAGACCCCCGAGCGAAGACCTATACAGCCACAGCCCGCCACCTTGCCTCTACATGGGGAGACAGGCCCAGTCCATCTACATCACCACGCCGTCCATAGGGGGCTTAGACCAGGCGAGTCTCCCCCCTGACATCGCTCCGTACATGCCCATGCGAGAGGATCCGGACGGGCCACCACAGCTCCACCACCCCCAGGGGCCCCAGCAGCCTCTCCCACCGGCCCCCGGGGGTTATGGAGAGTCGGGGGAACTATGCGCCGACAGGAACCGATACCACCTTCCTTTCCCCTGGATGAAAACCACCAAGTCTCACGCACACACCTGGAAGGGCCAATGGGCAGGTAAACTCGCGTTAACAATAATTTAATACACGTCGCGAATCACGTACGCGACTGCATACAAATGACATTATGTTTACCGCATTATATCCATATGGAAACGTTTAGATTTCGAAATATCGTGACGTTAGAATTTTGTCAAAATCGAGTTTTTTACATAATCTGATCCATTAGGTGTTTATTAACGCCTGTGTGGTGTTATTTAAAAAATGTTGACATTTTTGAGTTAGTAATTCATAAAATACAAAGGTTCCATCTCACAGAACATAATGGAATGTAAAAACTTTGACGCTCAATATCTCTGAACTGCCCTAAACGGAGATAGAACCTTATCATTCTAAGCTCACGATATGGCTTCGTAAGGCTTAAACTGGACTAAATCACACTTTACATGTAAAATCTCCATTGAAGATGCTTTTTAGTTTAGGAGTAGGCTCAAGCCTTGTCTGACTTGCCCTTAGACTAACATTTTAAATGAATAAATGAATATGTTTTCTAGTAGCCTCATTTGATTTGCTCAAACATTGACTCATACGAATTCAAGTGAGGCTTTCTGTCACCATGTCTACGAGAGTTCTGTGAAACATCAGTCGACCTTGTGGATTGCATGTTCTTATTGAATTAGGCAGCAGGTGAAATGCCAAATAGTAGTCTGTGATAGCTTAACGTTTCTTTGGAGATAAGCACATTCTTTTAATTGTGTGCCTTCTGGTCAAATGATCAAACCATAAAGATGTTGGAGTATATCATGGCTTTTGTGCGCGTTACTACATGACATCATGTTGCTACATGTCATGTAAATCGTGAGCTTAGAATGATAAAGTTCTATCTCCGTTTAGGGCAGTTCAGAGATATTGAGCGTCAAAGTTTTTACATTCCATTATGTTTTGTGAGATGGAACCTTTGTATTTTATGAATTACTAACTCAAAAATGTCAACACACAGGCATTAATAAACACCTAATGGATCAGATCATGTAAAAAACTACATTTTGACAAAAATGGAGATAGAACCTTATAATTCTAACATCACGTATTTGCAATTTCTTTGTTTGGGGTTTCTGGTTGTCCATTTGTGCCTGTAGGTCATATTGTTGCATATTGTACATGGTTTATAATGATAGATTAATAGAGTAATATTAGACATAGCCTTACTCTTTCTCAGAGGTTTGTGTTCTGATGCGGCCATTTTAAGTCGGTTCAACGGGTCAAGTGACAGCCTTTATTGGCCTTTCAGGCAGCCACCAAATATGAACTATTTATTAGTATTGAGTGAGGTAAATAACACTGTAACAGGAGGCCTAATGTCTCACAGATGACAGTTCTAAAATAGGCATGTAATCTATGGACAAGTCAAATTAATAGCATTGGTTCAATTCGATTCTATCTGTTTGAAAAAGTAGGCCGAAACCAAACGTATTTGGTATAGGCTAACTCGCAGCGTTATAGCCTAATACGTAATTATATGAATAATACTAACTTTATAGCCTTATCGAAGCTAAATGCAGATTTTTCTGTCAATGTCAATTCACGGGTCATCACTAAAACTAAAACTAAACTAAAACGCATCATCACTAACATCACTAACATCACTAAAACTAAAACTAAAACGCGTAGGTTAATAGTCCTAGCCTAATTTTTTCATAATAAAATTAAGTAAACTTTCAATTTGCGTGTTCAGACAAAGAACGTAAAGTAGATTATTGTTTTCTGCTCAAATGTATTTTATTATGAATCAAATTGTATAGATTAATTGCTCATATAATGCTGAAATTATTTTAGAATCAATAGCTCTTGCACCAATAATTTAAAGGAAAGGTGCTCTATATACTTGAATAACTTCGAGTTGGGCCTATAACAACGCCCCTCAGCAGTGACTTAGCGATAAAGCACGTCCTCTCCTGACCTATTACTTAAATTAAAGATGTTTCCATGGTGTTCGACACATGAGGGTCTTCTAGTAGAAACATTATATTTTATTTTCTATTTAGTGCGTTTATGCCCATTTTCACTCCAGTTAACTTAATACATTTCTTAGTTTGGGTGGGGATCCAGGATGTTTTGCATTGTAAATCATTTAAATCCACTTAGTTAGGCCTACGTTTAGCTGTTTCTAGTTGCACTGACAACTGTTGTGTCTGGTGTATGAGCAAATCTGTGAGGGACTGTATGTTTTAATGTTAATTTCTGTAAAAGCAAATAAGAGCTCTCCTCTCCCCTTCCCTCCCCATCCAAACAAGCTGAAATTCCCCACATGCACAGCAAACATTGTTGTGTCTGTACCAGCAGGCCTAGTTGTGCTGACATCAGTCAAGCTGATGACTTTTAGTCTTTATGCTACTGTGTGTGATAGTAAAGTTAAGCCATTCCCCCTTCTTTCCTCTCTCTCTCTCTCTCTCTCTCTCTCTCCCTCTCTCTCTCTCTCTCTCTCTCTCTCTCTCTCTCTCTCTCTCTCTCTCTCTCTCTCTCTCTCGCTCTCTCTCTCTCGCTCTCTCTCCCAGGGCCGTACATGGTGGAGGCAGAGGAGAACAAGCGGACGCGGACAGCCTACACACGCACCCAGCTGCTGGAGCTGGAGAAGGAGTTCCTGTTCAACAAGTACATCTCCCGACCCCGGCGTGTGGAGCTGGCCATCACCCTCAGCCTCACCGAGCGCCACATCAAGATCTGGTTCCAAAACCGACGCATGAAATGGAAGAAAGAGGAGGACAAGAAGAGGGTGCGGGTGGTGGACCCCGAACAGGACTCTTCCATCACCTCTGGGGATCTGAATAACGAGGCAGGGTTGGGGGGGGTCTCGACCGGACCCTCCACAGCAACCCCCCACACCACCACACCCCCCTCGCCCCTACACGGCCACTCTCTCATAGGCTCCAGAGACCCTGCCTAGCTTGAGAGAAGTTGGTCGAAGTAGAGGAAAGGCACTTATTCCAAAGACTGGCATTGAAGAATGGTTTCACATTACATTACGAACCGTGACAGATTGACACGTGGAGCTGCAGAGGAATTGTGCTTCATCAATGCCTGAACTCAGCACCCTATATACCAGTGGTGCTTAGGACCTGCTGCCTTAATGAGTACTGACAATTTCACTTGGACATATCAAACCCAGTATATGCAGTATCTTTGCAGCCTCTTTTTCTGCCAGAAGAGGGCAGTAGACTACCAGTGGCCACAAGAGAGGGACCCTCTTTCCAAGTAGTTTACAGTGTGGTGAGGCCAAGACTGGTGTAAACCTCGAGTGCTTTACAGAAGCCATGCACTTCAATATCATTTGAAACATGTTTTGATTTTTCCTGAAAATTGTGGCAATAAAATCAAGTTTAATTTATGTACTATGTAAATATGTTTACGGATACAGGACATGGCAATAAGTATAACTGCACTGTCAATAGTCAATCTGTATGTTATTGTGCTATTGTTAAAGTCTAAAATGATGAAAATTAGGCACCGTCAACAATGTAGATTGTTGAAAAGTTATGGTGATCTGTCTTGTAGTATAGGACTATAGAAGAAGACCATAACAATGTGCGTAATTATCATCAAATAAAAACATTATCAAACCTCCAGTCTACACAATGATTTTTCAGTGTTTGGCAACTTAGCTCTGGACCTGCATGGGGACAATTCGTGAGCTTAGAATGATAAGGTTCTATCTCCGTTTAGGGCAGTTCAGAGATATTGATCGTCAAAGTTTTTACATTTCATTATGTTTTGTGAGATGGAACCTTTGTCTTTTATGAATTACTAACTCAAAAATGTCAACATTTTAAAAATAACACCACACCGGCATTAATAAACACCTAATGGATCAGATTATGTAAAAAACTCAATTTTGACAAAAATGGAGATAGAACCTTATAATTCTAACATCACGAATTGTGTACAAGCACATCAATGTATGCAAAGACTCTCGCCATCACGTCACAGTCACAACTTGTTGGGAATGTCCGGGAGCACGAGGCCTTGGAGGCGCAGGTGACAGATCTGTTTGACCTCCTCGATGGCGCGCGCTCTCTCCGTGGCGCGGTCGTTCCCGAGACGCTCCGTCAGCTGTCCCAGGATGGTGGCCTTGTCGTTCCTCCGCGCGCAGATCACGAAGGGGAACCCGAAGCGCTCCTTGTACTCCGCGTTCAGGCGGGCCATGCGCGACACTTCAGTTGCGTCCAGCGAAGCCAGACCGGCTTGACCCTGCTCTTCCCGGGACTCCCGGGTCAGAGTGCCACTCTGGAGGTCTCTCCCTGCGAGATCAGGGTGACATCGCAGGATCCCCTCTTTACCTGCATGGACACACAAATTAGATTTTTTTGTGTGGGGGGAGGCATTTAGCAGACGCCTTTATCCAAAGCGACGTATAATAGGCCTAGCCTATATTTTACTAAGTTAAGTGTATCATCTATATCCACCAGTCATAGCAGGAAAAAGAATTATGCTCAGGCCGGGGGCCATTGGCAATCGTAATGCTAGAATTAATGCCATTAATTTTTTTATGGAAGTCCAATCTCACCCACTTACCCCTACCATAAGACTAGTTTGATGACATGGAAATGAAAAAAACAACAACATTTAGACTTAATTGAATTAGCCTACCTGATTCAGGGAGGGCGTCGATGAAGTCGTTGATACCGGCCTCCAGGTCAACGAGGCCCGCAAACGGACGTCGTGACCATACCGCGGCCGTAATCAGGGGGCATTTCTCTATCACGTTACCGAAAACATCCACAAAATCCTCGTAGGGAAGGGAATTGACCGCACTGATGTCCATGACTTGACTCCTATGCCGACTCTCCAATGTGGGCCTACTGGCGAGGACCTTCGGACAGGTTTATGTCAAAGCCAATGGGAAAAGCCCAGCGTGCCAAACGCACGGGTCAATGTCCGTCGGCACATGAGTTAGGGGTTCGACAACCCCATTGAGAGGGGTCATATTTTCTTTCCCATTCTGTGCACAGTGTAGGTGGGATATATTCTGTGTGCTGCCTATTATTGCAACGTTGTAGTTCAATTTGTAACCAATGTGATGCATTGATAAGCGTAATAGGTCTGAATGGATATCAACGTGTCATTGTATGTAGCTATGGCGCCATCTGCTGGGCCTTATCGGCGGCATTGCCATTTCCAGAAAGCTGATTTGATGACCACTCATAGCATAGGCCTCAGTAAATTTAAGCCATTATATTGTTGTTTTTAAAACGTTTTTATTGCAAATAGTAGGCTATGACACTCAGACAGAGATAGTAAAGATAACTAAATGAAATCTAATTAAATATCATAGACTATCGGCTTTATTATCCATTATCACTCAAAATATCACATCCCTGAATAGGCCTACATCCGCCGTTAGAAAATTATCCCATAGAAGTAATAAGGATCACAGCAGTGCAAACACATGAATATTGCTTACAAATTCACTCATTCAAAATCGTTAAAGAGTCATATCACTGATTTATTCATAAACATATAGGCCTACTATTAAAGAGAAGCTAGGGATATCGGTTTTTAAAACTCACGTTTTGATCGATAATACGATCCCCCTGATCGTATTTGCTAGTCTGCAGGAACGATCCCCAGAGTGTAATTGCTAATTTACTAATTTAACAACTTATTAATCATTTGGAGACTTTGAACCCGCCCATTAGCGCTACATTTAGAACTGTAGGCTGAAATTATATACAAATTATCCGGTAGCATCACTTAGCATAGGATCAGTAACAGTTATAGCCTACAAATGACATATATATTAACAGGTTGTCTCAGTCACAAACATAGTATTCATTACATGCTACATACAGAACTATGTAATTCAATGGACATGTCTAGGAAGGAAGGACATGGACATGGTTTTACAATAGTTTGGGTAAAGCAAATTATTAGTTAATTTGTACATGCTACAAACATAGATGGATTATTAAGAGGAAGATCTTAAATTGAGCTGAAGATTAAAGGCTAGAAAGTTATCCATCCATAAGGGATTGGGAAGGTGCTGTCAGCACAGTGGTTTCTCCTTCTATCAATGGCCCCGGGCCTGAGCTAGATTACTCTTCCTGCCACGAATGGTGGACTGATGATTCACATGCTTAGTATTCAAATGTATTGATTGTAAGTCGCTTTGGAATAAGGCGTCTGCTAAATGCCAAAAATGTAAATGTAAATGTAAACAGTGAGAGAAAGTAAGAGCTCTTCAAACTCTTCATGACATCACTGTGACCCTGCATTTACTGGTTGGTCCTTGGTTGCCGTGGTGTCTTGGTCAGACAGAGTTGTTGTGACGGATCCAGTGGCATGGGTCTTGCAGTACTGGTTTTGTGTCTGTAGACCCTCCTTCTCTTTAGCCATGGCTGAGATATCAGGGCTCACTGGTGCATTCTGGTATGTCGAGTCATTGGAGTTCTGGTCCAGAACGTTATGGTAGACCTGAGAGAGGAGAGCCACAGTCAGAAATGGACACTGTGTTTGGTGAACAACACACTGTGCTTCGTCACCTACAGAGACTCACCCTCTCCTCCACTTCTGCCAGCTGGTCGTCCATGAAGGCTGCCAGTTTGGAGAAGTGTGGGCGATCACGAGGCTCCAGGGCCCAGCACTTACACATCATCCTGTACCTGGAGGAGGGAGGGAGAGGGGGATGAAAGCTTTCTTTATACCATTCTATATGAAATGTGTGTGCTGCAGAAGGACTATCAGGGGCACTTACAAAGACTCGTCGGCATAGTATGGCTGCTCCATCTTATAGCCTCTCTCAATCATCAGATAGAAGTTGCTATCCACGTTTATACCAGGGTAAGGAGTCACACCTGGGATGGATGGAGACAGAGAGAGAAAGAGAGAGAGATCAATGTACTGTAGGCCTATTGTAGATGAAAACCTTGTATGTATGTGTGTGTGAGAGTGTGTGTGTGTGTGTGTGAGTGTCTGTGAGTGTGTGTGTCTGTGAGTGTGTGTGTGTGTGTGTGTGTGTGTGAGTGTGTGTGTGTGTGTGTGTGTGTGTGTGTGTGTGTGTATGTGCGCGTGCGAGAATGTATGGATGTTAAAGTACCCAGTGAGAAGATCTCCCACAGCAGGATGCCATAGGCCCAGACGTCACTCTGCATTGTGTACATGCCCTGGAAGATACTCTCAGGAGCCATCCACTTCACTGGCAGACGCACCTGAACCACAGAGATGGACACCACTGAGCATGCCCAGAACCACTAGTCACAGCAACCACCCTCCAACAGTACAACTGCTTAGTAAATCTAGCATTGAGTGACAATGACTCGCCTGTGTGTACGACACTTACGTTTCCCCTCACAACATAGTTGGAGTCGTTGTCGATATCCCGGGCGAGTCCAAAATCGGCGATCTTCACCAGTCTTCCCCGTGTCACCAACACATTCCTGGCAGCCAGGTCCCGATGGATACACTGGAGAAAGAGCCAATCCCAAGAAGCAGCTCACCACGTCAATCAGACCAGTTAAAGGTGCCATACTCAGGGCAGTAAGGCTCAGTGTGCATGGGAGAATAGGGGAGAGTTTAGGGTGGGGAGTAGGGCAACTACAGGCTGCTGTACAGGATGTTGTAGTGTAGATTATCTATAGGGAGGGGGGGGGGGGGGGGGGGGTGTAGTGTGCTCCTCTGCTTACATTCTTGGAGGACAGGAAGTCCATGCCCCTGGCCACTTGATAGGCGAAACTCAGCAGATCATCATAGGTCAGTGTCTGTAGCTCCTCCTCCTGCAGATCTTCCAACTCGTCATAGGTCCCTGGACCTGGAGATCAACAGGGATCAGAATAGATTCTTTTATTTTTGTGTATCTCTAGGCTACTGACTGTTACTAGTTTTGTTTTCTTTACTTTAAAAAAATGTATATACGTTGTACAGTGTCCTTGGGTATCTTGAAATGCGCTTTCAAATGAAATGAAATGTATTATTATTATTATTATTATTATTATTATTATCATCATTATTATCATTACTGTACAGTAGTATAGATCATTGGATTCTTAAATGTCTGCCGCAATATAAGAACCTATGCAGCAAAGAACCATACATGTATATCTACATTTTGGTGGCGTGACATCTACTTGTACAATCAATATGAAGCATCCATTTCAGTGTTGATGTTGTATACAGACCATAAGTATACAATATGTATGTATTTTAGTTAAAGTTCAGATCTCTGGATATTAAAGTAAGCTGATATTTAGATTAAAATCCCCCAAATCATGAGATCATCTGAATTTGAAAATGGTGCATATAATATGGTTCTTTGTTGCAAGGGTTCATATGTAAGCATCTATCTTTTCAATTAGTTTTTCTGTATCATTTGACTGCAAGGAAAGTATCCTCTTAGCAAGAGGGTGTTCAAGTGGGTATGTGTGTCGTGGGTGTGGTACGAGTTACATGGACTTTTAAATAGCATGTTTCTCCTTTGTAGATAGTACTTTGTAGACAAATTCACACTTCATCGTGAAACCATATGTAAATACATAAAGGCCCCCGCCCCGACATGAGCCACAATGTGAGCCCACTCTATGACTCTGGGCTGACTCCAGGCTGACCTTCCGAGGTGTCCATCGGGTTGGAGTTGAGGTTGAGGAGGGTCAAGTTCTCCTGCCCCCTGGTGGTGGCTGGAAACATGGTGACGTAGGAGTTGTCATCAGGCCTCTGGAACTCACTGAGAAGAACACACATTGATGTTAGCACTATTCCCCTCCACTACTTGACGACTTCAAACCAATACCCCAAATACCTGATACCCAGAAGTCACAGGATGACAATCGCCATCACAAGCATTACGATTCCTGAATTCCTTGAATTTCAGGCCTTGTCTCTATAGGAAAGAAATACCTGTCCCCCAATCCTCACCCTATACCACTCAATCCTCTGGCCACTGTCTCAGCCCCACTCCCCCTACCTCTTCTCCCTACACCCCTACACCCCTACACCCCTGTGCCCACCTGGAGCTGGTCTTGGGTCGGAGTTTGTGGTAGAGGCAGCTGAAGCGCTCCCTGGTGAAGGCGTCGGTCAGAGACTTGTGGTAGCGCTCTCTGTTGTTCTTCAGGTAGTTCAGCAGGTCCCCGTTGCAGCAGTACTGGAAGATCAGATATGTGGGCCCTGTAGACATCACACACACGCACGCACACAGACACAGACAAACACACACACACACACACACACACACACACACACACACACACACACACACACACACATGTCTTCGAATTACTATGCTATATCTCTGATTGGTGGTTTTTGAGCCTGTTTGTGATTGGTTTTCATGCATTTCATTTATTTGGACTTCGTCTTTGTTTCCCAGCCTGTCTCTGATTGGCTGTCGTACCTGAGCCTGTGCACGCCCCCAGCAGGTTGACGATGTTGGAATGGTGACCGATGTGAGTCAGCATCTTCAGCTCTGACATCAATGCCTCCTTCTCCACTGTCTGGTGTTTCTCTGCATTGTAAAACACCGACACTTAGCAGCACCCCGACACCGTTTTAGTACCATCAGTAACATCTACATAATTACCAAATGACTCAATACTGTAACCGGATGTTGATGCAATGTTATTACTAGAGTTATAACAGCATAACTACACAGACTAAATATAAAGTGTGTACAATTGATTGTTTATTTGACTAGGTTTTATTTCTTGCCATACCAACAGAGCTGGTGATGGTAGAAACAGACTAATTTTAATTTTTAATTTTAATTTAAATATAATTTTGCCATTTAGCAGACGCCTTTATCCAAAGCGACTTACAATTACGAATTACAGGGACATTCCCCCTGGAGTAACTGAGGGCTAAGTGCCTTACTCAAGGGCACACTAGTAGTGGTGTGGCTTCAGGCGGGATTCGAACTCACAACCTTCCGATCACAAGTCCAACTCACTATCCACTAGACCACCACTACCCCTCTCAGACTGACACCTGGATTGATTTGCCATGGGTTGCCAAGGACTACCAGTGGGGTAGTGGACATGAAACGTGTCAGCTCACCTTTCAGCATCTTGACTGCCACCTGCAGGGAGACCCCGGGTTTGCTGATGCCGTAGGCTGTCGCCTGGACCACCATGCCAAAGGCCCCCGAGCCCAGCTCCGTCCCTACGGAGGACAGGACACACAGGGGTGACGTTGGGGTGACAGGGGTGACGGTGACGCAGCTGCAGTGTTTCTTCGAAAGGTGGCCTGGACCCAGTGGTGTAATCTATTTTCTAGTGGGTATACTGTGATTTCCCCCTCCCAGCCTCATATCGTTCATTTCGGAACGCCATAAAAATAAATCTCCGCTCCCTGTCTAACGTTATATATCTAACATGACATGTTATAAGGCTGATCTGTGCATGATAGAGCTGCATTTTGACATATTTCATGTCGCATTTCCCCCCTGTTGATGGTATATGACGCTATAGTCAGTCACAATGGTCCGAAAGTCAAGTGCTTCGTAACACAGACGGGGTGAATTTTATGAATGAAAGTGTGAAAGTTCTGTCACAAAAAGCTGTTACGTATCCTTGCACATTTTTAAGTGGGTATACGGAAATCCTTGGCCTTTCCTAGTGGGTATACGGCGTAGTCCTGCGTATCACGTAGACTACACCACTGCCTGGACCATTCCTGAGTCTAGGGCGATGGCTAAAGACTGGATTGTGGCTGGAGACATGAACTCATGAGGCATCGTTACATTTTGGAGCCTTGCGTTGATTATATTGCAGTATGCAGTATTCCCACTGCATCTGCCCCATTCTTACCCAGCTCCAGGTTCTCCCTAGGGAATTCCCATTTCTGGTCGTACTGGAAGTCTTTGAAGTTGATGTAGATGTAGTCGTTATCCTCGGGCCCGACCATCTGAATCATTTGCAGTTGGCTCTGGTATTGGGGTTTCTGCAGAGAAAATGTCTGATGAAGGTGACAGTGTGTGTGTGTGTGTGTGTGTGTGTCTGTGTCTGTGTGTCTGCGTGCAATCGTGTGTGTGTGTGTGTGTGTGTGTTGGTTCCTGTGTGTGTGTGTGTGTGTGTGCTTGAGTGTGTGTGAAAGTAAGACACACAACACAGTATGCGATGAGGCTTGCTGTGTGAGACCTTTTAGGTGTTTACCTTTTTTCTGATAAAATACAGCAGGGCCACGGTGACCAGCATCAGAGCCAGGAACAGGACACCACTGGCCACCTTGAGCACGGCAGAGCTGCGGTGTGCTGGAACATAGATCATTGGCATGTCCACAAACTGACTTAAACAACAATGACATTGGACACCACAACACTATCGCTAAACATCTCTGTGGGTATGTTTTTTTTTTTTACATTTAAAGTCATAACATTACTTTTGAAGTCAATGTGTTTTGTTCTGATTATGCACTCACGTGGTTCTCTCCTGAGGCTCTTGGGTACACCTAAAACAGCGAACACTTCGCTGCAGTGTGAGCTGATGGAGGTACTGAGGCAGCACTTGACCAAGCGGTCCTCTACACTGGCCCGTTTCAGAGAGCTGAGGACCGCCTTGTGGCAGAACCGGTCTGAGTCAGAGAGCCGGGGGGGAGGGGCAGGGACCTCCTGCCAGGCGGCTGGCTCTGACTGACAGCTGTGGGTGAAACAACAACAACGACAACAACAACAACAACAACACATGTAAACACTCACAGCCGTGTTAATGTTCTGTGTGTCTCAGGTGTGTGACAGACGATAGTTCGTCCCACCTGAGCAGCAGAGACCTACCTGTCGTTGAACAGAGGGCAGGATCTCCAGGTGAGGTTCAGGGGGAGGGGGCTGCGGGTCTCGCAGACAACGTTGTCTGTGCCCTGGGTGAGGTTGAAGGCGGGTGTCTCTGGGAGACAGAGAAGTGGTCAGTACACGTCTCTTATTGAAGAGTGACTACTAAGTTCCGCCACGAAACAACTTCTTCATTACGATTTTCTTCGTCTCTCTTTTTCGCGACGCTCGGTGTCTGTGTAGTCCGGCTTCTCTCACCTGCCACACACAGAGAGAGGGTCCTTGTGAGGTTCATCTCTCCAGCCTGCAGGTGTAACTGATACTCTCCTGGATCAAGGCTACCTTTACACAGCTCCACAGGCCTGGGGAGAGAGGGAGGGACACGTGAAAACGACATGAAACCATCCATGAGGGACAGGGCTACATCCTGTACCGTAGAACTACTGTAAAACAAAGGATGCTCTCCTGGATCTTGACTACCTTTACACCGCTCCATAGGCCTGGGGCGAGAGGGAGGGAGGGAGGGAGGGAGGGAGGGAGGGAGGGGCAACAGATCCACATGAAACCACGTGAAACCATAGAGAGAGAGGGCCATATCCTGTACCGTAGAACTGCCTTAAACCACAACCAGACAGACAGACAGACAGACACGGAAAGACCACCTGCTGTACTCTGTACCTGTTTCCCCCCCGTAATTTGGGCTCAGGGCACTGGGTCTGTGTGCCATCCGGGCTGACCCAGTGGCAGCGGAGGGGAGGGTGGGAGGAGACCGCACCACGCAGGCAGAAGCTGGGTCTGTCCTGGGCAGAGATGATGCTGCTTTCATTCAACTGGTGGATGGTGAGGAACTCCCGTTCTGAAGAGACACATTGCTGTTTACACTAACAGGACTGACTGGCAAACACTGGGCCGCCACCCAGGTCTGTCTCTCTCACACGCACGCGCGAGCACACACACACACACACACACACACACACACACACACACACACACACATATCCTGTGGTGAAGACCGAGACAATCAGAGCAGGTCGCAGGAGAGTGTCCAACAGACACGGAGAACTTGATGAAAAATAAGGTCATAATAAGAATAAAGAACACCATTTTTGTGACAGAGACACAGACAGGCAGGCAGGCAGGCAGGCAGGCAGGCAAGCAGACAGTCTGTCTGTCTGTCTGCCTGGCTGCCTGCCTGCCTCTGTCTGTCTGTCTGTCTGTCTGTCTGTCTGACAGACAGAGGCAGGCAGGCAGCCAGGCAGACAGGCAGACAGACAGAGACAAACAGAGGCAGGCAGACAGACAGACAGACAGACAGACAGACAGACAGACTGGACAGAGTCTAGTTTCACTGACCCAGAACTGTGATGCGGGTGGACTTGGTTGTGTTGCTGTCAGTCCTGCAGGTGTAGACGCCACTGTGATTCACGTTAACTGAGTCCACGTACAAGTAGGACATTGATCGGCCATAATATGAAAAATGTTCAATTAGAACCTAGAGGAAATGATCATAAATCAAGTTTAGAGATCATGGGGTGCATGGGGATTCTGGTTGAAAGACAGGAAATGTGCTAAGCTAATAACAGTCAGGGAAGTAAGAGTTGGAGGGTTTCTGCAGTTTAGAAATTGAGTTCATCGGGTTCATAGGGAGAAGGAAGGGGAAAGGATCGATTTGAATTGATATGATTCAAATCGATTAAAGTAAAGGCTGATAATAACATGTAAAAAAGTAAAATATGGTAGGGTGGTCATTACCTGTCCGTCACTGTCCCTCAGCCACTCAGTCTCAGTCTCAGTCATATCCATATATTTCTTACAGCGAAGCAACAGAGACTGACCAGAGCTCAGAGTGACCTCAGGAGCCCCATCATCATACATACTGCCACCATCCAGGTCTGTCTCACACACACACACACACACACGCACACGCACACGCACACACACACACACACGCACACACACACACACGCACAAGCACACGCACACGCGCACACACACACACACACACACACAATGTATCATTGCACTGATATCACATCATTTCATTTCATGCCAATTATGGTAGTGAGACATTCTAACATCCTTCAAAGCATTCACCGTATTGCACTAGAAACCTTTATGTGAAATGAATGGAATACTTAAGTGTAATTAAGTTATTCAGTGGCTATCTTACCATAGTCGTAAAGTTGGGTGCATTCCTCTCCTCTGATGTTTGAGGCACAGCACATCGCTGTTGCCTTGCAGTATTCTTTACTTTCTACCACATGCTCATCATCACCTTTTCTAATGGAAAGGAGGAGGAGAAACTCAAGGAAGGTTGGATTGCAAGTAAGGCATGAGAAAGCTCTTTCAAAAACATACTGCAAAGTTATCAAGCTACCAGCAATTTATGCCTTAAGGTCAGAAAAAGATTCTGTACTATGCATGAAACAGTGGCTTACTCAGACTTGTCGAGTTTGTGAAACCATTGAACATTTGGCCTGGGGTTGCCATCTGAGCTACACCGAAAGTCAGGTAGATAGCCGGGTGTTTTGGGAATGTATTTCAGCTGTGGTTTTGTGGGGCGTCCTAGAAGTCCTAGAGGGGGGAATGTAATGTCGCTGATCATTTGGTATCAAACATTAAAGACAATGTATAGTGGCTCAATATGTAATGTCACACTTTGAAATATACAGTAGATATAGTTTTGCCGTGTGTAATTAACTGAAATAAAACACATCAAATCGTCAAGCTGACTCCCTACTGCCATTGCGGTACGCCGGTGACATCGTCACACAAGTGGCAACCTTTTAAACTGTGGCCTACTGTAAGAGTCATAATTAAATGTTCCTTTAAGCCGGTACATCTGAATCAAATGTATGTTGTCTTGAATTACAAGCAATTACACATATTTACATTCTATATTTACAGTGTGTATTCCCTTTTCATGGGGCTGTCACTCACCCAGTGCTGGACCAACCAGCAGAGAGACGGTCATTGAGGAGTTGATGTTGCCGCCCCTGGTACAGCTGAAGGTGTAGTCTCCGGAGTCACTCTCAGAGGTCAGTGGTATGACCATCGAATAGTCGGCTCCACCCTCTCTACTGGTGAGACAAACCACTGCAGATTCATTCCACATTGCTTCAAGCACATGTGCAGCATAAAGGAATGCTAACCCCTCCCCCCAAAAAAGAAATAACAAATTGCACACACGCACACACACACGCACACACACACACACACACACACACACACACACACACACACACACACACACACACACACACATACAGTGCATGTATGGAGTCCCCTCCATGGCTCCAGATGCAGACAGGGTCTCCAGACAGAGGCTCTATGGTCATCTGCAGCTTCTGTCCAGCAGGGACCCCCAGTCTTCTGGGCCCAGAGCCATTCAGACGGCCCTCAGACAGAGTATATGACACCCCCTAAAAGAAAGATGGACGTGTGGAATTGTTTGTGCAATCAGCAGTCAGATTGTCAGTCAGCTAGAGAAAGTTCTTGTAATATATTGGGTGTTAGGAGGAGGTGCCCAGGTGTATCCTAGAGAGATGGGGCTTTAGTGGAAGATAAGGTGTAAACCACGCATGCTTTGCAACCATAACGGCAGCAAGAAAAAGCCTGTGGCGTGAGACACAGATAATTATGATTCCTGCCACTCCAAAAATACTGAGCTATGAGATTGTAAGTCATATTAAAGAGGTACTACAGTATGGTAGTAGAGTAATAAAGGTGTAATGGAACAGCCCAAGATCATTGGCATTTTTAAGAAGCCTTGGACACCTAAAGAACTGTTAGTTAAGCTTATATTATTCAAATGCCTTGCTTCTGGCAAAAACACAGTAGCTAACCGTCAATGTCATGCAATTAGATGATGATGATGATGATGAAGAGTCAATTATATGAATTTTTCATTGACATTGATAAACTGTGGACTTGTCTAATTATGATACTGTCTCATACAACTCACTAAAACATGAACATAGGTAATAATCAAGAAGTTGAGTTAAGAGTCCATGACCATAAGACACAGACAAGCAATGAAATGAATACAGTAAGTCATATGAGATCTGCATCACATGAATACAATGTGCACTTTACATCAGGCCTTCCTCAAATGTTATGACTTGCTGAGTAGCTCAACGAGCGCCTTCCCCAATATACTGTAAGACATTCTTTAGTCAACAGACATTGACTAATGGGGGTGTCTGCCATAGCACTGTATGGATGGATGTGTTTACAGACACGGTTTAAGATTACAAGATGGGCATGGACATAAATGGTAGACGGACAATGGTAAATGTACATATGGTGTTTGTTCATTTCTGTGTGAGTGACATTTCAACATTAGGAAGGGAGTTAACTAACAGAGTTCCACCCTTTTTAATATACATTTTGTTAACATTTGATTATCTATCTGTCATCAGATATTTTAGTCAGATTATCAACACTGAAGCCCCATTAACAGTGATTAATTGCATTTTCTATCTTGGACTGGACCTAAAGCTTTGCACATAGCTCCTCAAAGTCTTCTCTGGGTTCTACAGTACTCTGTGGTTTGGTTATGAAGGTAACAACATTATAGCAGTGTATCCTGAAGAATCTCCAATTAAAGGCTTAGTTTACATGTGAAATGTGTCTGTGCAGGATGAATAATATGCTGTAAAATGCATCAACATATCATAATTATGACTTACTATCTCATAACTTGTAGTCATATTTAATGTTGGGGGTAGCAGGAACAGGCTTCCATAGATAATCATAGTGTGGAGTGAACATTTAATATGAAACTGAAGGTTTAACTGGTACCTGTGTGATAAATCTATTATTACTGTACAAAGTTGCAACCAACCATTTATACAGAGACAACAAATCTTTTAAGGGATGGGGTAGGTAGAGAAGCATCTAATGGAACCTGAAATGTGGTAACGCCAGACCACCAATGCTCTAGGTGTCTGCGGGGTAGAAAGGCGGATGCGGGTGTGTTCGCCTCCCCAAATGACAGAACGTTGATGCAGGGTGGTATTCTGACGACTGATATTGTGCCGTGTAATGATAGATATAACTAGGACCATCTCTCCTAGTCTGACTTGATCACTGTGAGTGGTCCTTCAAATTTGGCCTTCTTCATATCATTGAATGACAGCCTGATTTTGATGCCACGGCATGTCATAATCATGCATTTATTTTGTATAGTGCTTTTCTCAGTACTCAAAGACACCCTATTTCATGGAGAGGACAAGAATAGATAGAAGAAGAAACAACACGATTTTTGTACAGTATCCTTGAGTGTGAGAAAGGCGCCTTTCAATTAAATCTATATAATTATAATAATAATAATAATAATAATAACAATCATCATCATTATCATCATCATAATAATCCACTATGCTAATCTACTATAATAATATAAGCAGGCCTAAAAAATCTGATAGATTGTGGTGGTGCACTGGTGCCTCTCTTGGACTAGTCTCTTAAATCCAATATTTTAGGGAAATAGCCTTCTTGAAAATGTGATATTTGTAATTACAGACCACTTAAAAACTGTGAAAATAAATAAATAAATCTACCAAGTTAATCTTACTGTATAGCCTACATCTGCAATACCACCTCTTGGAGTAAGACAGCACCTTTTCTCTTTCTTTTTTTCTTAACTGTGAGTGACACTTCAACATTAGGAGGGTTAGCTTGATCTTTGGCATTATTGGAGTCAGAATGAGAATGAGATTGTTTTGCCTAGGCAGACTAATTCTATTTTGTAATTTCACCAAGTTCTTCAACTGAGCACAACAAATGAAAGGCTATTATATTCCTAATGAATGTAATCCCATGGGCTGTGATCAAATAAGACCATCAGTCTCAAGCACACGATACAGTTCATCATTGTTTTACAACAAAGTGCATACAGAATTGCCTCCAGTGTAAACGTTTGTGTGGCTCAACTCGAAAGTGGGGTTACTTCTACTAAGAAATGAAACAGGAACAGAAACAGGAGGATACAGGTAGTCAACTGCTTCTCCGATAAGACTAAGAATTAAAAGCCAAGCTTCGGAGAAGCTGCGCCAAGTTTGTTTTCTTTTTTACATTTATTTTGTATTATTAATATTTAGTATACATTCATTGCCTATAGGTCCAGCTGCGTCAGTTTGAGAGGATCACTAGTCTATTTCGTGAGCTTAGAATGATAAGGTTCTATCTCCGTTTAGAATGATAAGGTTCTATCTCCGTTTAGAATGATAAGGTTCTATCTCCGTTTAGGGCAGTTCAGAGATATTGAGCGTCAACGTTTTCACATTCCATTATGTTCTGTGAGATGGAACCTTTGTATTTTATGAATTACTAACTCAAAAATTTCAACATTTTAAAAATAACACCACACAGGCATTAATAAACACCTAATGGATCAGATTATGTAAAAAAAACCCTCAATTTTGACAAAAATGGAGATAGAACCTTATAATTCTAACGTCACGTAGTGCTTTTTTTCTTTTTCTTTTAGTTACCTCCTGGCTGCGGGTCACAGAATCACGTCCAGGCGCATCTCCCTGCGGCAGCGCTGCGTCGCCATCAACCCCCAGGAGTACAACTTGAATGAGAGAACAAGATGAGACTTTTTGAGATAACTACCGTAATGTGTAGTACATTTATTATCGTAATTATTTTCACGATTTACATTCCGGACAAAAAATGGGAAACAGCAAAATAGAGATTAGACACAACAATTAAAACTATGCACATCATAGGGCAAGTTAGCTAATAGGCCTATTATTAAAAAAAACTAACATTTTGGTATATATAGTATTTGTATTCAAAACCTACTGTAAATGTACACAATGTTAACCTGTTCCATGTAAAACACTGGCCATTGTGTTAACATCACAACTACTTAGATTTCAACAGGAACAGGAATTCTTTTTTGAAATGACAAATGGAATGGAACATGATAATCATGTGTAACATGTCCAGCTGTTTGTTTAGTTACATCTATGAATACTATATATAATTAGTACATCACTTTACAAACATTAGTCATTTGGTGACATACTGTTAGTCTACAAAAATATGTTTCATTTCAATTACTTACCAATTAGTAGAGCTACTCTCCTCCCTCCGCTTAATGACATTGGCACTTCTTGCGTCGCTTTGTCACATAATGAGCCCCGCAAGAGTGGGGCCAAAAGAAGTAGCGTATACACTGATGTGTACTCGATATCCCTCAGAGGGGTCATGACGTTATCTCATCATTTTGATTGACAGTGGCACTAGCCTAGGCTGGGTAATTATTTGAAAAGTTTATTTTTGTTCCCCATTTTTGTTCCCCATCAGTTCCCGCTACCTGTCCACATTTATGACAGAGTACAGAACAGCTGGAAAGAACAGTTGTATACAAGAACAACATAAGATAATATAACAATACGTTAAACATAAACAGATCATACATTAATAGATTGTCAAGACACCGACAGACAACATCAATTATTTCACACTCTTAAACACAATTCATACATATTCATATTCTACATTAGCTTACACATGGCATGGCTCTACATAACCGAGCGACGAAACAGATTTAGTCAACCATGCATGAGGGGAAAAAAGCCAAATAGAGAATAGTGAAACGTAACCAGTGTAAAATACCTGCATTTGTATTCAGTGTCATATGTTCACATGGACCTACTTTCGTGTTCATTGAGGAGACAAATAACAAAGACAGTTTTATTAGTGAATCTTTATTCACATAATTGCATATACATCACAAACATATCTATCATATATGATAGTGCTAATCTCTAGTCTATACCAACTATATCCTACCTATCTAACCAACCACTAATGGCCAATGTCGCAAGCTGCTGTGCTCAAACAAGCGCGAGCCTAACAGTAACAGAACATGTTACATTGTGACATCACGCATCAGAACATGTTACATTGTATCACGCAACAGAACATGTTACAGTGTGACATAACGCGTCAGTGGTTTGACGGCCACATCACAGAGGTTCAGAATCAAAGCGTCACTTTATCCATCGCCACTACAAGGTTAAACCTGTGACTTGGGGGGCTGGAGTGACAGACTAACGACTCATTTCTTGCTAGAAAGAAAATCGTTGGGACTGTCCACAGAACCCATAGAAGCTTGGTAGTAGAAGTCTGGCTGTCCTCTCAGCCTTCTGCTTTGTAGTAGGATAGTACCCACAATGCAACGCGGCTATGCTAGCTGGCTCTTAGCAGAGTAGCAAGACAACAACAACAAACAGCAGCGCGTCAACGAGGCTCAACAACAGGCTAAGCTAAGCTAGGCTAGGCTAGGAGGCTACATGGAGAGAGGAGCGACAATAGCGACCAGGATTTATGCAAATGCAAATGTCAAATCATGTCAGTAATGTGATTTTTTAAGCCAGCAAGCACAATTGCATATCGCACATTCCGTTGAATTGGAATTGGACATTTCGAGAGGAAACCTGCTAAGCTAAGCTAGCGCGCTGCTATCGCCCATCTCTCTCTATGGTGGAGGCTCTTGGATAATGGTGCCATGAACAGTGGACTCCCAGCCTCTTCAGCCGCTTCGCTGCTCGGGGGTGTCGGTGTCGGGATACCCATCAACGTCAAGGTGAAGTTCTGCCGCTACTACGCCAAGGACAAGACATGCTTCTACGGGGATGAGTGTCAGTTCCTGCATGAGGAGGCATCGATGTCCATGCACAGTGGAGGTGGAGGCAGCCCTGTTCCTTTCTCCTCCATGGCTGCTGGCCCCGGGGCCGTGACGGCGGCTACTGCGGGCTATCTCCCTCCGCTCAGCGGGGCATCTCCCTCCTCCTGCCCCCCGGGGGGTGGTGGTGGTGGTCCCGGGGTGGCGAATGCCCCCAAAAAGAATCTGATCGAGTCTCTGGGGCCTGC
This sequence comes from Nansenia antarctica, assembly GCF_963989245.1. NCBI lineage: Eukaryota > Metazoa > Chordata > Actinopteri > Argentiniformes > Microstomatidae > Nansenia > Nansenia antarctica. The sequence goes on from NC_137682.1 coordinate 17,087,496, forward strand.
GGGAGGCACGGTGCTGGAGGGACAGCTGTTAACTAGTGAGTATGGCTTCAGTTTGGCTTTCCTTGTTCCCCCAGTCTCCCGACACGATATGGCCGCGTTAGGCCCTGTCTTTTTGGGGCCCATGCATGGGGGGGCTTTGTTAAAATTTAAGTCGGGGATTCAAAAAAGGGCCTCTTGTCTTGACTTTCCCCCCAAAACAACGTGGGTCTAAAAGCATCTCATGTTTACCAATCGATCGAGCTCTCTAGGAATATAAGCAAAGTGGGTAAGTAGTTTAATGCAGAGAGGTAGATGTTGTGACAGTTTTGACTCTAGAAGTCTAGACAGTTATGGAATGATCCAGCGAACAATTTCCGTAATGTTGTGTTGCATAGCCAGAGCTATTTGACAGCTTCAAGAGTGAGTGGGCAGAAATGATTGGCTAACTTGCTCACTATAGTTCACTATATTAAAATAAAAAGTACGATTTGTCATCTCTGCCACCCACGACAACAGCTAGCTGAATTAGTTTGTATACTAGTGAGCTAATTGATGTGGAAATTAGACATATCACATGTCTTCATGCAGGACATGCTGCTGCTGAACTAGCTTGGCTTCAAATTAACTGAGCAATTGTAGCGTTTCAACCATCACAGTTAGGTGTGTAATAATGCCATGTGTTTCTTTGCAACAGAGATAATCACTATCAGCAACATTGTAACGAGCTGATGCTGTGTTGGCCAGCTGCACTTGAGATGTGTAGCGACGTCGTGTTGAAGTTGCTCGGTGATTGGCTAAGAGGTTCCAGCCGAGTCGTGTAAATCAACAATCAAGCAAGCTAGCTCCATGACTAATAGCATACACTTGAGTCAGGCCTACTTTTAACCTTGCATTTACATGCAATTAACTATGCATGATAACCCAGAAAGTTGAGTTTTGCAGTGCACCTTCCCCGGACTTTGAATGTGAGTTTTGCATCCAGACCGGAAACGTATATAAACGTGTAAAGAGCATATAGACCCACTCAAGTGCTACTTCAGAATTCTAGGGGAATAGAGACCAGTTTTTGTACAAATGAAGTCACAACGTGCAAAGTTGAACAGCGTCCTAGTAGAACTGGTTGCCACATCTGCCCTCTCTTGTCTGCAGTCCCTGGGATGGAGGGTGGAAACCTGAGTGATGCCAATCTGACCAACTCCTACTTCAGCAGCAGCTTCATTGGGGTCAATGGGTTCGGAAGCCCAGCAGAGTCCAAATACTCTATGATGCAGGTACCAGCCGCACAGTTGAAGCCAGAGAAAGTGACTAGTTGTAATCAAATGTGGTCAGATCATAGGGGAAAGGATGCTTATTGGAAGTTGATTAGTCATACTCGTTTGGCATTTCTTCATGCCAATAACCTAACTATATTGGAAGTTGGATGACTTCATTAAGCAATTATGTAGGTACCGTATTTGATTAACATGTGCACGTACACGCATGCACACCGTTGTTGAATTCCAATGCAATCAGCCAGTGCGACAGAGCTTCCTATAGGAGAATTCTGTGTTGCTACAGCCAAATGTATCTTCAGAAGAATTCATGGCTCCTGTCTGCCTATGAGCTAGACTGCTGAGAGCATGCAGTGAAGCGTGTCCTCTGCAGCAGTTGTCTTTGTTGTTGATATAGAGAATGACCAGCAGCAGCAGCTCTCCCAGTCTCCTTAACGATGGTGCCAAGAACTTCAGCCACAGCACTCACGGTAAGATCACCTGAGGATTCCACTGCACGTTCACCATAGCCTGTCATGGAAAGGGTCATCTCTGTGGAAAGTTCTCCATGATCTAAAGTTACGTTGGTCTTGTTTTCTCCTCTAGATCCAGTCAATTCCCCAACAGCTTCACTCTTCAGTGATTTTGGTGCTCTGAGCATATCACAAAGGAGAAAGGTGAATGCACCAACACCTATGCCTCTGGTACGGTTATCAAAGAAGGGAGAATAGTTGAATCTTGATATGTTGAATGAATTACATTGCCTTAAGTAGGAGAGAAGTTCAATATGAACTCTTTCCTTTTGTAATTTGTCTGTTTGGGTGTCTTTATTATAGTGAACATCATCCTGTCCCTGTTGGTTGTTTTTCTAGAATGTATGACTGTATATTGTATGTGATCCTCATCTCTCCAGGCTCCTAACCCGGCTGCCAGTGAGTTCATCCCTAAGGGGGCTCCGCGCATGGCCACCATGGCCCAGTCCAGCGCTCCTGCCTTCCCCTCGCCACTTTTCCCCCACTCCGGCCTCAGCGGTTCCACAGCTGCTGCCCTCTCTCCTGGTAAAGGCATCGCCACACACTGCCATTATTATTATTATAGCTTATATAGATTATTTGAAGTATTCTACTATGGTCCCAAACCCAACTTGTGCATTGCTATGGTTTCCAGCATCCTGGATTCTCATTGACTGGTTGACTCGTCCTGATATCTTCCCATAGCACCTCTCTCACTGCACAAGCAGAAAGGAGCCACCACCCCAAAATTGGGACATGTCAGAGTTTAAATGGAACGTGATTGTGTCTTCTCTTCAAGTGGTTGGCCAGCTCACACTGTACGAGTAAGACAGGAGCTAGACGGTCGTGAGAATGTGTCTTGTTTTCAATATGTGGTTGAATTCGCACAGTGTCTGTCTGGCAAAGCAGCCACCACGCTCAAGACAGCTTCTGCTTGGCGAGCACTGGCAGGCAGCTCATGCCCTCTGCTCTCGCAGTATTACTTTCTTTGTACTTTAAACAAGAGGGTGATCCAACATAGAAGTGTTCTCTGAAATCTGAATTAAGCTAATAACTTTGTCTCTGCTAATATTAACCAATGTGTTAGACCTCTCATCTAATTCAGTGTTCTTTTTCTCACATTTTCATACACACACCATAATATTCTTGCTGGCCAAACTGTCTGCCCATTCAGTTAACGGAAGCTGTCACTTAAGGTACAAGGAGGATCGTGTGGTTGTGATTGCGTTGAAAGTGACCAATCATAAGAGGGCCAGTGCCTCCCTTGGTTTACACCCCCAAATTGTCAAGTCATGTCGACTTGTGGGAGCAGAACTCAACTGCGAGAGCAGAGTGTGTGAGATGCCCGCCAGTGCTCGCTACAGTGCTTGTGTGTGGTGCGCGCTGGTGCCATTCTTTGCCTCTCGGTTGTTGAATTTGTGAAACTTGTGAAACTTATTAAATAAATCTGACGCTGTCGTTGTGCCCCCCTGCTTAACCAATATTCCCTTTGGCTTCCCTCTTAGGGATGTCTCTCTCTGCAGGGTCCTCCCCCCTCCACTCCCCGAAAATCACACCCCACACCTCACCTGCACCTCGCCGGCGAAGCCACACCCCCAACCCAAACCCAGCCAATTACTTGGTGCCCACCAGTGCATCCGACCAGGGTGGCCACATCATCCAAAAGGAGACTGTGGGGGGGACTACCTACTTCTACACTGACAACACCCCTGCCCCCATGGCAGGGATGGTACGTAACACCCCTGCACCCATGGCAGGGATGGTACGTAACACCCCTGCACCCCTGGCTGCGTTGACCCAGAAGTGTTTATTGACAGTGCAGCCTCTTAAGACCAGGGGGGTATTCCATCAAAGGAAAATCTAGGCTTATTTTTGATAACTCTCGCAGGAGTTATCAAAATATGCCTTTTTTTTTTTTGACGTCTCGTGAGATTTAGGTCTTGTTGATGGAATGCCCCCCAGAAGACATTTGTCTTTTTTCGTTCCACATATTATGTCAACATAACATACCCCTGATATGAGACACTTCTAAGTTTAAAACATCAGTTGATCATCAACAGGCTGTTAGTTTTGATTCCTCCATAAGTGGGAAGTCATGTTCTGAGTCTAGGTGGTTTCCTTGCAGGTGTTTCCTACGTACCATATCTACCCCCCCACTGCACCCCATGTGGCCTACATGCAGCCCAAAGCCAATGCCCCTTCCTTCTTCATGGCTGACGAACTCCGACAGGTACTGCTCTCTCTCTCTCTCTCTCTCTCTCTCTCTCTCTCTCTCTCTCTCTCTCTCTCTCTCTCTCTCTCTCTGTCTCTGTCTCTGTCTCTCTCTGTCTCTCTGTGTGTCTGTCTATCTCCCGGCACCTCTCTCCATCTTGTTCTCTTGCTTTCTCCCAGTACCCAGTACTTTCTCTCTTCGTTTCTGTCCTCCATGCTATGGCGTTGGTCTCTGATGTTGAAATTTCCTCTGCTTACTTCCAGGAGCTGATCAACAGACATTTGATAACCATGGCCCAGATAGACCAATCGGAGAACACAGGTAAAGCATCTGTCCTGTGATTGGTTGAACAGACAGGGACACACACACACCCACACACTTCCGCTGGCCTTCTATGCATGACACGGCTCCTTGGCATACCAATACGTGACCTGACAGTGTGGTTGGTGGTCTGGTTTCTGTCTCTGAGGTTTCTCTGCCTTGGTCAAAGTGAGACCCACATCCTGAGTGTCGTATCTGACTGAAGGAATCCTGGTGACCATTTGCAGACACACTCACACAGACACACACAGTCACGCTCAGTGGTTGGTTGGTTGGTCGGTGGCTGTTGGAAGTTGTTAAACGGTCAAAACTGCCAAGATGACAAGTGACTACTCTTTATGTTCAGTTTAGGCTTGTTTGCACTGGGGTATTTAGCAGTGCATGTTAATCATGATGTCCCTGTACACTCTCCCTCCAAGTGAAAAGTCTCAATGTGTGTGTGTGTGTGTGTGTGTGTGTGTGTGTGTGTGTGTCTCTCAGGCATTCCGTCTGAGGTAGACAGCTACCACAGCCTCTTCCCTCTGGAGCCAGTCCCCCCGCCCAATCGCCTGCAAAAGACCAGCAACTTCAGCTATATCACTTCCTGTTACAAGGCGGTCAACAGCAAGGACGACCTGCCTTACTGCCTGAGGAGGATACATGGTGAGGTGTAGCACACACACACACACACACGACCATGTGCCTTGTGTTCTATTGATGTTGATAAAATAGAAAAACAGAGATTCCTGTGTTCAGAGAGTGCCAGTGTTGATGGTGTGTGTGTCCGCGTGTCCGCTCGTCCAGGTTTCAGGCTGGTGAACACCAAGTGTATGATGCTGGTAGACATGTGGAAGAAGATCCAGCACTCTAACTCTGTGACACTGAGGGAGGTCTTCACCACCAAGGCCTTTGGAGACCACTGTGAGTGTGTGTTAGGGATTGTGCATGTTTGGCCCTGTGATCTTGTCTTGTCTTATTTCTGTGTGTGTGTCTGTGTGTGCGCTAATGGTCTGCCTGTGTCTCTGTGCCTCAGCGTTGGTGTTCTCTTATGACTTCCATGCGGGGGCAGAGACCATGTTCAGCAGGCACTTCAACGACCCAACGACCGACTCCTACTTCACCAAGAGGAAGTGGGGTGAGTCTCCCTCCCCCATGCTAACGCCGTCACACCACCCCCGTTCAGGCTGTTCTCCTTTGTCGTTGACGCGTGCCCCCCCCCCTCGCTTTTCACACTTTTTGAAACTTGTTTACTTGTTCGCAGGTGTTTTTTTTCTTCTTTTTTTTTTTTTTCTTCATGTATCGACCAGGTCTGGTGTCTTGGTATATTTATAGAGGATGGATACATCTGTGTGTGTGTGTGTGTGTGTGTGTGTAGTCCCACTCTATGTGGTGCCTGGGTCTGACAGTTGCTGGTCTGTGAGGGCGGGTGTGGGGAAACTGTGGCTGAAAGCAAGACAGGTGTGATGCGTAGAGCAGGAACTCAGCCAGAGGAAGCAAAACCTATCTGGCCTCACTACAGAAAATGGTCAACTGATATACACTCACTGAACACTTTATTAGGAACACTATACTAATACTGGGTAGTAGAGCCTCCCTTTGCTCTCAAAACAGCCTCAATTCTTTGTGGCATTGACTCCGCAAGATGTTGGAAACATTCCTTTGAGATTCTGGTCCATGTTGACATGATTGCATCACCCATTTCTGGTGCACTTTCAAGCTGTGAATCTACCACTTCCCAAAGGTGTTCTAGTGGATTCAGATCGGGTGACTGGGAAAGGCCAGTGAAGAACACTGAACTCATTGTCATGTTCATGAAACCAGTATGAGACTACTTTCGCTTTGTGACGGGGTGCATTATCATGCTGGAAGTAGCCATTAGAAGATTAAAAGCCATGAAGGGATGCACATGGTCAGCAACAATACTCAAATAAGCTGTGGCACTCAAGCGATGATTGAGTGGTATTAACTGGTCCAAAGTGTGCCAAGAAAACATTCCCTAAACCATTTCACCACCTCCACCAGTTTGGACTGTTGACACAGAGCAGGTTGGGTCCATGGATTCATGCTGTCGGCTACAAATTCTGACACTACCATCTGTGTGCGGAAATCGAGATTCATCAGAGCAGGTTGCGCTTTTCCAGTCTCCAACTGTCCAGTTTTGGTGAGCCTGTGGCCCACCGCAGCCTCAGCTTTCTGTTGGCTGGCAGAAGTGGAACCCGACGTGGCCTTCTGTTGTTGTCCATCCACCTCAAAGTTCGACACGTTGTGCATTCTGAGCCTAGATTCTGGTGTCGTGGTGTATCTGGACTGGAGATGTGTGTCTCCAGTGTCTCCAAATGCCAATTCAGTGGGAGCCTGAATTGGCATTTGTTCCAACACACACACACACACACACACACACACACACACACACACACACACACACACACACACACACACACACACACACACACACACACACACACACACACACACACACACACACACACACACACACACACATTGTGCTGACCTAACCTAACCCCTCTCTGTTACAGCAAGAGACACACTTGGGAGTGGGAGCCTGATGGGGTGTGTAATATGAGGTTGTACTTGCAAAGAAATGGCCTGCCTGTTGACAACATTTGGATCAACCAGACTTGTTATGAAGATAACATTAGGAAGTTGATACCAAATGTAGAAACATCAGTCGATTCCTTCGAACTGAAACGTTGTGTGTGTGTGTGTTTGTGTGTGTTTGTGTGTGTTTGCCCTGGTAGGTCAGCATGAGCCTCCCCCTCCTCGACAGCATGCAGGTCTTCTCCCTGAGTCTCTAATCTGGGCCTACATCGTGCAGCTCAGCTCAGCCCTGCGCACCATCCACACCGCTGGCCTCGCCTGCAGGGTCATGGACCCCAGCAAGATCATCATCACCGGCAAGACCAGGTACACACACACACACACACACACACACACACACACTTTGATGTGTTCAGCTAAATTGAAACCAGCCAACTGCCTCTGCAACATCACACGAGTCCAGTGTTGCAGCTGCTCGGTGGTTTAGCCCCAGAATAATCATCTGACGTTGTGGTCCACAGTGACCACACTGTCAGAAATTGGCATTTGTTCCAACACACACACACACACACACACACACACACACACACACACACACACACACACACACACACACACACATTGTGCTGACCTAACCTAACCTCATACAGAGACATGCACAAAGTTGACTGTTGACAATATTTCTATGACAACATGTTCTACACACACACACACACACACACACACACACACACACACACCATAAATATATTACAACATACCGGTTGTTGAGTAAAGCTTCCTGCTACCTGGAAATGTAACTATAAATTGTTTTCTAAGCAGCCCAGTGATCTTTAATGCCAACCTTTACAGTGTTGTTTACTCAATGAAAGCAGTGAATGTAAAAAAAAAAGAGAAACAGAAGATGGATTTTAATCAGGCTTCCTATTCTAATCAGACATGACACACAAACAAGCTTAAGACACACACACACACACACGCACTCACATTCACACGGTTACACTCACTCACATATACACTTACAGGCACGTACACACACAGACACACTCATGCTCACCATTTCCCTTCTCTCTGCAGGTTACGGGTGAACTGTGTAGGGGTGTTTGATGTCTTAACATTTGACAACAGTCAAACCAACCACCTGGCCCTAATGCCACAGTACCAGGTACCCCCTCTGACTGTCTACATATGCTCTTGTGTGTGCGCGTGTGTGTTTGTTTGTGTGTGTGTGTGCGTGCGTGCGTCGCATAATCTTGATCTCCTCAAGGGAGGTAACATGTGCATTTCCAGCGTGTGGTTTCCTGACGTGTGTGTGTGTGTGTGCAGCAAGCAGACCTGATCTCCCTGGGCAAGGTGGTGCTGGCGCTGGCCTGTAACTCTCTGGCTGGCATCCAGAGAGAGAACCTGCAGAAGGCCATGGAGCTGGTGTCAATCAACTACTCATCTGACCTCAAGAACCTCATCCTGTAAGACACGCACGCACACACACACACACACACACACACACACACACACACACACACACACACACACACACACACACACTCACCATTTAAGAGCAGGGGTCCTCTCCTAAGCCACGGCGCACTGTGTCAGGGTGCACTCATTTACAGTAACCACAACATTCACATTTTAGGAGACACAGCTTCAACTGTTCACCCTACACACTCAGCCACGCACACACACACACTCAGCCACGCACACACACACACACACACACACATACACACTAGGGGTGTAACGGTTCACAAACATTTCGGTTCGGTACGCACCACGGTTTTTAAGTCACGGTTTGGTAACAAAACATATATATATATTAAAGCTGTCAATGTTAACGCCTTAACGATCACCGTTAATTTGGAAACCTTAACGTAAAAAAAAAAGACGCCAATTAATCATATTGCCAAGATATATGCATATTAGAATTACAGACATCAGACGGAAATCAGTTTACGATCCCATTAACACATGCGCTACCACAGGACCCGTACTGAAAATGTTTGCTACCATTACACCCCTAATACATATACATACACACACACACACACACACACACACACACACACAAGACTCACACATGGACTGCGTGTGTGTAGGTACCTGCTGACGGAGCAGTCTCGGCTGCGCAGCGTCAATGACATCATGCCCATGATCGGAGCCAGGTTCTACACACAGCTGGACGCCTCGCAGATGAGGAACGATGTCATCGAGGAAGACCTGGCCAAGGTACGCTGGACACGATGCACGTGTGCGTGTGCGTGTGCGTGTGCGTGTGTGTGTGTGTGGGGGAGGGGGTCTTTTAAAAAATAACAACAACTAAAAAACGTTTTGGGGGGAGGGCAGTCCCACTCATATTCATTATTTTATTATATAGGGATAGTGAAGATAGCCAGGAAAGTAAGGAGAAGAGGGCATGTCAGCAGGGCATGAGCCGGAATCACGCCGTGTGTACTGTAGGCCGTGGTGCTAGACCACCGGGCCACCACACGGGCGGGGTCTTTCTTCATCTGGCCCCCGGGCCTCTGCTTGGTACAGAGGGAGGTGTGAAAACCACCGTAACCTCGCTGTCCTCTCCTCTGCCACATCGTCAGCGTGTGTTTCCTGTTCAAAAGCTCTATCTGTTTAGGGTGTTGTCATGTTGTCATGTTGTTTTTGATCAGAAATAACTTTTCACCTCAAACTTTTACTCGCCATGGTTTAATTTGACTTTAGTTTAACTTTTACACACACACACACACACACACACACGCATACACATGCACACACACAAACATACTCCTTCCTCACACACAAGCGCCATTGTGTGTAACTGGGTCACAGGTGTGTACGTCGTGGCAGTGGGTGGTGTACATTACCAGGCGTTGACTTGGAGATTGTGGTGCTCAGTACATACGCTGCAATCTGTGGTTCTGGCGCTGACCTACAGTACTGTAGTACGATGACTAACACTGCCACCTGCAGCTCACTAGGGCACACACACACACACACGCACACACACGCACGCACACACACTCAACTGAAACTGTGTTTCTACCTATAGGACCCACAGGGAAACAGTCCACAGCTACTATGATGAAATGCTGCTTTCAATTCCCCACAATGTTTTTTGGAGCATAGGTGCAGCTGTTGAATGTCAGGGGAATTGGCGTGTCTTAATGTGGACGTCTATGGTAGAGTATTATGTGGATGATGAGTTGTGTTGTGTTCCGTGTCGTAGGAGGTGCAAAATGGCCGTCTCTTCCGCCTGTTGGCCAAACTGGGCACCATCAACGAGAGACCAGAGTAAGTCCTTCTTTCTTATATATATATATATACATATACATTTTAGGTTATTCATAGCAAAATAACATGGACCAATCTGACAACTTTCACCGTGTTGCCCTCTTACCTCAATTATATGTGTGTGTGTGTGTGTGTGTGTGTGTGTGTTTGTGTGTGTGTCTGTGTGCGCCCCCCCCTCAGGTATCAGAAGGACCCATCATGGTCAGAGACGGGGGACCGTTACCTTCTGAAGCTCTTCAGAGACCACCTGTTCCACCAGGTGACAGAGGCTGGAACCCCCTGGATGGACCTGAGTCACATCGTCTCCTGTCTCAACAAAGTTAGTCCTCTCTCTCTCGCTCTCTCTCTCTCTCTCTCTCTCTCTCTCTCTCTCTCTCTCTCTCTCTCTCTCTCTCTCTCTCTCTCTCTCTCTCCCTGTCTGACCTCTCTCTCTGTCTGACCTCTCTCTCTCTCTCTCTCCCTGTCTGACCTCTCTCGCTCTCTCTCTCTCTCTGTCTGACCTCTCTCTCTCTCTCTCTGTCTGACCTCTCTCTCTCTCTCTCTGTCTGACCTCTCTCTCTCTCTGTCTGACCTCTCTCTCTCTCTCTCTCTCTGTCTGACCTCTCTCTCTCTCTCTCTGTCTGACCTCTCTCTCTCTCTCTCTGTCTGACCTCTCTCTCTCTCTGTCTGACCTCTCTCTCTCTCTCTCTGACCTCTCTCTCTCTCTCTGTCTGACCTATCTCTCTCTCTCTGTCTGACCTCTCTCTCTCTCTCTCTGTCTGACCTCTCTCTCTCTCTCTCTCTCTGTCTGACTTCTCTCTCTCTCTGTCTGATCTCTCTCTCTCTCTCTCTCTGTCTGACCTCTCTCTCTCTCTCTCTGTCTGACCTCTCTCTCCCTCTCTCCCCCTCTCTCTCTCTCCCTCTCTCTCCTCTCTCTCTCTCTCTCTCTCTGTCTGTCTGACCTCTCTCTCTCTGTCTGACCTCTCTCTCTCTCTGACCTCTCTCTCTCTCTCTCTCTGTCAGAGGTCAGACAGAGAGAGAGAGAGAGAGAGCCAACAGAATGACAATTCTGTTGGCTCTCTCACTTTTGGCCTCTGTCCCTTCTTGCTTCACTTCACACCTGTTTCTGTCCATCTTGTTTGTGTCTGCTTCTCTTTTCACTCCTCTATTTAGATCTCTTTTTTGTCTGTCTTGTCTGTCTGTCTGTCTGTCTGTCTCTCTCCCTCTCACTTCTGGCCCCCTTCAGTCCCTTTTCTTTTCACATCACATCTGTCTCTCTCCATCTTGTTCGTGTCTCCTTCTCTTTTCACTCCTTCTCTATTTAGGTATTTTCTTATCCGTCTGTCTGTCCAGCCACCAGACTGTCTTCCTGTGTCTCTCTGCATACTCACTAGGTTCACCTGTCTGTGCTCATCTTAACTGCTAACTGTACCAGTAACTGACCTGCGTGTCTGTCTCTCTCTCTCTGTAGCTGGACTATATCCACCCCAGTAACTGACATGTGTGTCTGTCTCTCTGTAGCTGGACTATATCCACCCCAGTAACTGACCTGTCTGCCTGTCTCTCTGTAGCTGGACTATATCCATCCCAGTAACTGACGTGTGTGTCTGTCTCTCTGTAGTTGGATGCGGGCGTGCCAGAGAAGGTCAGTTTGGTGTCTCGTGACGAGAAGAGCGTGCTAGTAGTGACCTACTCGGACCTGAAGCGCTGCTTCGACAGTACCTTCCAGGAGCTGCAGCAAGCTTCTGCCAGCGGCCCCCTGTAGCGCCCTCCCCCCCTACCCCCCCCCACCCCCCCCTCCAGGGCAGAGGGGTGGGACAGCACATTATTGCACTACAGATGACATCATCAGCGTGGAGAGGGCAGAGGGGCGGGGCTTGCTGAACCTCAGTCACATACACTGTCCTGTCCACCAGGGAGGCTGCTTTTCTAAAGCATATTTTTTTAGTTTTCCTAAACCCTGCAGCTGCGAAGAAAAAAATAATGGACAAAATAAACGGAAGCTGTGACGTGGATGAGGAATTTTTTTAGACTTGGGGAACAAAACGAACACACAAAAAAAACGAAACTAAACAAATCATGTGGTTTTGAACTTTTTCCTGCTTTTTATTTTTTATTTCTACATTTTTCTGGGTTTTTTATTTTTGTTTTGTTTTCTGTGGAGGATGCACTAAAAGATTTTAAGTTTCTTTTTGTATGGATTAGTGTGAGTGGCCTACACAGAGCAGACTGAAATAATACCTGGCTTTCTTTTTACTGCGTCTCTCTTCCTGCTGGAGACCACACCCCTTCATACCGACGCACTACGAGACGGGACAGACCACTGCAGGCTTATCGGGGGAGGGGACGGCACCCCCGTTTCTGAAATGGCGCAAGTCCGCCTCCTCCTACGCCTTGGTTCTCAGTTCCCACTCAAAGGACAAACCACTGAGTTTTTGGGTGGGGGTGGAATGGGTGGTTGTTGGGGTTGACCTTGACCTCTGTCAAGGTAAGACAGAACATTGGTCCTTTCAATGCCCTGATTTTGTGCTCAAGGATGATGGAACATTGAGCCAATGTGTTGGGGGTGGGGGGGGGGATGGAGGGCTTTCTGTTGGCACTAAGGATTGGTGCTGAAGTGTCCCCTCCTGGTGCTGTGTAAGTGATTGTTACATACACAGAGTCACTCAGCCTCCTTCATGGGTTTATGGACACTATTGTGGAAATTGTTGTGACACACAAATTATGGACTTGTGGGGATGGATATCGAGGTGTGGCTGTCCAGCTCTAGGATGAACCCATGGGCGGGGGGGAGGGGAGGACTAGCGATCATGGAGCCAGCTCTTCCTCATTGTGGAATGTCCTTACTTTTGCCCCCTCCCTCCCTCTTTTTCCCCCCTTCCCTCTCTCCCTCCCTCCCTCCTCTTTTGTATGCCTTCACCAGCTTCCCCCCCCGGGGGGGGTCCCGACCGCCACTTCATTTGAGAATAAGTGATGATGCTTTTTTTGTGATGATTTTTCCAGCTGGTTCCCCTCTTTTGCTCAGCTGTTGTGCAGTGATGCATGATGGGATAATGGAAGTGCAGTCTTTTGCCTCGACACAACTTTATTCTGTGGACCAATTCCAGCAGGGGTGGGGGCAGGGTTGCTTTGGGGGAGGCGGGAGGTGGGGTGGCGTGGGAGAAGGGGGGGGGGGAAAAGGGTGTTGATTTGTTTTAAAACTCTTTGTTTTATTTTACCTTTAACATCATGTGACACAAACGTGCTGGAAAACAGAGCAGTGACACCACCGAGTCACCTGACCTCTGACCCTGGAGTCACCCGTGTGGACTGGTGTAGGCAGGGTGGGGGGAGGGGGGGGGGGCTGTGGCCATTGCACTCAGTTGGATGGTTTGGAATTCTCTCAGGATGACAGACAGCCGGAGGGGCCCAATGACTGAATGTGTTTGGCCGTCATTGGTTGCCCTCTCGCCAGTCAGATAGATGAGCTGTTGTGGAGTGGGCGGGACTTAACGTGGGAATCGGAACAGGTGGTGCTACTGTGTGGGGTGGGGGGGGGGATGCTGTGAGATGGGGGCGGAGGGTTGCCGCCTAAGCACAGATCTAGGATCAGCTTACCTTTGCCTAGAGACTAATCTGAACCATTAGCAGGCAGAGAGTAAAACTGACTGTGGATCAGTGTTTGGGTGGGCAACCTTCGCCTGACTCCTGCTGAGAGCTGGCTATGATAGAATCATGTACTATTCCCACAGTCAGTGTTTGGGTGGGCAACCTTCACCTGACTCCTGCTGAGAGCTGGCTATGATAGAATCATCTACTATTCCCTCTGTTTTAATGAAATGATCAGACAGAAACATATTCAGTGAATGTGGTGCTTAGACCCCCAACACACACACACACACACACACACACACACGTATTCCCAACTCACATTAGGTCAATGCTCATCTCACCATCCCCCCACTTCATCATGACACACTCCAGTAAGGTTAGTTCCCCCCCCCCACACACACACACCTACAATCACCATCTTAGTATGTTTTATGCCCCTCTTGTGTTCATTGTCTCAAATTTTGCAATATTTGTGTGTACAGCAGTATTTTAATAAAGAATACCAAAACATAACCTTGTGGTTGTGTTTTGTGTTTGGGACTGTAGTCGTCAGTTGAGCGGTACATCTTTACTCATACATGTTAAATGTGTTTTGAATACATATTTCAAAAAACAATATTGTCAGAAGAGACTCAGTGGCGTCATACATTGTCATACAGTACTACATATCCCAGCATACATTTGGACGGTTTGACTGACAACAATGTCAACGAAGACATTGTTGATTCGCACACAACATGGTCTCCATGACAACAGTGACATTTTTTTGGTTGAGGTTGTTGATTAACATATACTATAAAATAAATAGGAAATACTGTGTTATACATCGTTCAAATGAATAAGTTCTTCCAGCATACAGGGGTGAGTGTAGACATTGGTGAGGTTCCTCTACTGCTAAGCTCTATGCACTAGATGCTGAACCCATATAGAGGTAAGCAATGGTACTCTTCATTATACTGATCGGGAAGGGTTGTTGCACGTAGCTGCTCTAGGAGGGGGGAAGGGGGTCAAACACACACACACACACACACACACACACTAGGCTTTGGGGAGGGAGAGGAGGAAGGTATGTGCGTTATTGAGGAAGCTATGTTGTACTACAGCATTGATTATAAGTGGGTAGGTAATTCAGATGAGAAGTGTGTGGATGAGCAGATAGTAGATGAGTGATAGGAAGGTGTCGGCTAGTTTTGAGAGAAGGATATAGAGAGAGGGATGGAAGGGATGGAGGAGTGATAGAAGGTATCGAGAGAGGGATGGAGGAGTGACGAGGTATACAAAAGATAAAAGAGTTGATGGAGTGACTGTTCGTAAACTGTGTTGTATGTGGATGTGACCTGTAAATATTGTGCTGTTATGATTTTATGATATACCAAATATAGTGTAATGAAGCACTTTGGGGGGAAGGGATGTTATCGCCATGGGGGGGCGGGGGGGTTACTTGTGTGTTTATAGTGGGGGGGGTAAGATAAAGAAAAAAAGTCAGGACAGACACTTATTTTGTTTGGTGTTATAATTGTGAATTTTTCATGTGTACTGTTTTGTAATAAATAATTGATTACAAAAAAAAGAGAGGGATGGAGGAGTGATAGAAGGTATAGAGAGAGGGATGGAGGAGTGATAGAAGGTATAGAGAGAGGGATGGAGGAGTGACAGTGCCATCAGAGGGAGGGGTAGAGGAAGGCAGCGTCATAGTCGGGCGGGGGTGAACCGCCCTCCTCGGAGTCGCAGCCACACGGGAGGACGGTCGGCTCGTCGTCATGGACGCCAGTGATGTCAGCGCACATGCAGGGCGCCAGGCACTCCCGGCATTTACTGATGGTGAAGAACCTGCACACACACACACACACGACGACACTCAGTCATAACACACGCACATATACACACGACCACACTCAGTCACAACACACGCACATATACATGCACATTCTGTAAAGTTTGTGTGTCTGTTGTGAGTGTATGGGGGGTGAGAGGTCAGGGGTCAAAGGTCACGCACCTGCTGAGGTTCCTGCTCTTGGTGCCGCTGTTCCACCTGAGACGCTTCAGCTCCTCCGAGGGTAGAACCATGCCACTGTCACACTGCTCCTCCTGTAACACACACATTCGACACATCACATCAGCGAAAAGAGACATGCGTGCGTGCGTGTGCGTGTGTGCGTGCGTGTGTGTGTGTCTCTCAGGGACTCACATCAGGGTTGGATGGCTCTTTGCAGGGCAGTTCCTCAAATGTTCGGAGTGTGGCCATGCTGATAGAGTTTATGTAACTGAAATGGAAGCGGTCAAAACATCAAACAACCTGCATCATGTCGTTGTCGGGACAACAGCCCATATCACAGCCCCACAATCGCTGTATCCTCTTTTCCTGACCCTCGGGAGAACCTACAACAACACAGAGGGACTCCACAGTCACACAAGGGGCTCTATTTTCAACCGGCACAAAATGGACGCACGAAGTCCAAAATTAATGCAGACATGTTAGCGGTAACAGGTGAAAATACCACTGTGCTCACGTGGGTCACGGTCACGGTAAACAGAGGCGTGTTCACTACAATAAGCATTCCGTCATGAGCTCTGAAAAGTCTGGTCTTGAAAATAGCACTCCTTTCGGACAAGCTCCACTGCCAGCGCTCGCGTTTGCACCAATTCTTTACGCCGTTTCGAATACAGCCCAAGGCGTGGTCTCCGGTTCTGGCCCCTGGTCGAACATGTCATGTGTACCTCAAGTTGGTGACTGTGATTGGCTGCAGGTCAGTGGAGCTGTCTCCGTCTCTGTCTCCACACACAAACGTGTCCAGAGGGATGTAGTCCTTTCCATCCTGATCAGAGGGAGACACAGGCTTATTTGGACACATATACAGTAGAATAGGCTCTGTGTGTGTGTGTGCAGGTGTTGAGGTCTGTGTGTTGAGAGAGAGAGAGAGAGACAGTCACACACACAGAGAAAGAGATTGACTGGTATGTGTGTGTGTGTGTGTGTGTGTGTGTGTGTGTGTGTGTTTAGGTCTGTGAATGTGTGAATGTGTGTGTGTGTGTGTGTGTGTGTGGGAGTGAGGTCTGACCTGTTGGACCCGTTCTTGTAGCAGGTCTCCCAGTGTCTCCACCAGGCCAGTGAAGGTGGGCCGGTCTGAGGGGTTGGCCTCCCAACATGCCAGCATGGTGCGGTAACTGTAGACACACACACACACACACACACAAACACACATACTAGTCAATCTCTTTCTGTGTGTGTGTGTGTGTGTGTGTGTGTGTGACTCTGTCTCTGTCTTTGTCTCTCTCTCTTTCTCTCTCACTCTCTCTCTCTCTCACTCTCTCTCTCTCTCCATCCCTCCTCATTTCTTCCTGTTCTCCATCTCATCTCCACTTGAACTCACATTTCAGGGGTGCTGTACTCCGGCGCGCGCATGCGCGTTCCCTCCTTCAGCCTGTGGCAGAACTCCTCATCTATGTGTAGGCCGGGGTATGGAGAACCCCCTGTATGACACACACACACACACACACACACACACACACACACACACACACACACACACAGACAGACGTTCAAAACACTCAATCCTCCCCCTATCATTTGCCATTGGACAACATATTCATCACTATAATACAGGACTCTCATCTCTATGTCTAGATATTATAGTATGCAATGTACTATACAGTAAGTATATGAGCATTAGCCTTGTAGTATATACTATGTAGTGTGTACTTTGTAGTGTATACTTTGTAGTATATACTATGTTGTGTGTACTTTGTAGTGTGTACTTTGAAGTGTATACTTTGTAGTATATACTATGTTGTGTGTACTTTGTAGTGTGTATTTTGTAGTATATATTATGTAGTGTGTACTTTGTAGTGTGTACTACGTGTGACTGCTTATTAGAACCCACCCAGAGAGAAGATCTCCCACAGCAGAACGCCGTAGGACCACACATCACTCTGCGTGGTGAACACCTTGTCAAATATGGCCTCTGGCGACATCCACTTCAGAGGCAGCCTGGCCTGTGGCTCCAATCACATCAGGGGTCAGGGGTCAGAGTCAGCCAATCAGCTCAGAGCAAGGGTATTTCTAAAACACTCTCTACAGATTTTCTTGTCATCTAGCCTAATCACCTCTAATTCTGTGTGTGTATGTGTGTGTGTGCGCATGTGTGTGTGGACTCACATCTCCCTTGCGGACATAGTCAGGGTCTTTGTAGAGGTCTCTTGCCAGGCCGAAGTCACAGATCTTCACCACCTTGTTCTCAGACAGCAGGATGTTCCTGGCTGCCAGGTCCCGGTGGATACACTAACATGGAAACACACACTGTGTGAGTGACGGGAGTGTTCTTCTGCACTTGATTTGCCCTGTCACACATGGCTGCCTCGTACAGGTCAGTCAGGGTACTACGTTAGATCACGTTTGATCACGCGAGATTTCTGGCTTGGGGAACGAGACTCTAGACTGTCGTAACGATAATCTTTATGTATGGGGTGTGCTGAAATGGGAATATCGGCGCACACCACACACAATACGATCAAGGCTGTTCAATCCAAGATTTTTTATCTTCATGTGTGGGGTCTGTCTCAGATAAAAAAATCTGTTAAGATTTTGAAAATCCTTATGTGTGTACCTAGAGGTTGAATCTAATCTAAACACACACACACAGGGATGTCCTACCTTGCGAGAAGCCAGGAACTCCATGCCTCGTGCCACCTGGAAACTGTAGGAGATCAGATCCTCCAGCAGCAGGGGGGAGTTGGAGGGAGACTTGGGCCCTGCAGAGAGAGAGAGAGAGAGAGAGAGAGAGAGGGAGGGGAGGAGGTCGGAGGTCAGAGGTGGAGAGATGGATATAAGAAAGTCAAGTGTAGAGAAACTCCTCGGAAATGACATCCAGACCTCCTTTTGAACCTGTGAAGATGATGATGATGATGATGTGTATGATGATGATGATGATGATGATGTGTATGATGTCAGTGGGTGCACAAGGGAATATCTCTTACCCTCCTTCTCCTCCTCCTCCTCCTCCTCCTCCTCCATGCTCTCTCTCTCCTCCTCGAACCCTGAGCTGGTGCTGCTCTGGCTGCTGGGCACACCGGTCAGACGCCTCTTCCCTCCATCCTCTCCTCCGCTCACCTGACACAGAGAGAGACACAGTGAGAGAGTGAGAGAGAGAAAGAGAGTGACAGTGACAGTGACAGTGAGAGAAAGAGAGATAGAGTGAGAGTGAGTGAGAGAGAGATAGAGTGAGAGTGAGAGAGAGTGAGAGAGAAAGAGAGAGTGAGTGAGAGAGAGTGAGAGAGAGATAGAGTGAGAGAGTGAGAGAGAAAGAGAGAGTGAGAGTGAGAGAGAGTGAGAGTGAGAGAGAGTGAGAGAGAGTTTGGTTTGAATGGATTCGTGTGGAGAAGACAGGTTAGAATGGTGGTTAGAGTGTGTGTCGTTGTGATCAGGGTTAACTTGTGGTTCTTGTGGAGGCCGGTGGAGGTAGAAATCGGAGAACGGACTCATTGTGATGCATGGGATGGGATGAGGTTTCATACTATACTATTGTGTTTCCTACTATTCCTCATTACATTCCGTGCATCCGAATGAGCCCGTCCTTCCGATTTCTACCTCCACCGGCCTCCCCTGTGTCATACAGGGAGTGGTAGAGCATTGTGAAATGTAATTATATTTGGTGTGGAGTTGCTACGGAGTTGTGAGTATAATAGACCGTCAACACAGAACTGTGTTCACACGAAGGACACCGAATTAGATACTAAGACCTTCTGAGCTGAGCAAAGGAGGAAATGTCTCTCACGCGCTCGCTACAGATAACGTCAGAGAACCTAAAGGGATTGCAGAAGTGAAGTTCTGTGTAAACTGTGTATTAATAACTGTGTGTTAGTTAGTGTGTGTGTGCGTGCGTGTGTGTGTGTACGTGTGTGTGTGCGTGCGTACGTGTGTGTCTAAGGTGGTGTAGGTTAATGTCAGGAAATAATAGCTGGATGTGAGTATCCACAGTACCACAGGACCACAATACTCACAGCAGAAAGAGACGCTGACAACCTCAAGCCAGTCGTCATCTGACCACATTTATTGCAACAGTTATAGACTAAAATGAGCAGCATATTTTTGGCCTGCCTGCCTGCCTGCCTGTCGGTCTGTCTTTTTGTCTGTCCGTATCCGTCTGTCTGCATGTCTGTCTGTCTGTCTGTCTGCACGTCTGTCTGTCTGCCAGCCCATCTGTCTGTTGAGATAGATGAACACAAATGGATGGAAAGATGGAGAACTTACCCTGTCGTACACAAACACCTCTCTCTTGCTCTTCAGGTAGGTGGAGAGATTTCCATACCTGCAGTACTCCACTACCACCATCAGAGGCTCTGCATTGAACACACACGGATGATAAACACATCAACAGCAACAATGCAGTTCTTGTACACACACATACACGCACACACACACACACACACACACACACACACACACACACACCTCCATGTTTGGTACAGGCTCCCAGCAGGTTGACCACATTCAGGTGTTGTCCAATGTGGTCCAAGATCTTCAGCTCTGTCATCAGTGCCTTGTGCTCACTGGCTGTAGCCCCCTCTGGTGGATGTGACACAGTAATTCACATTATAAAGCCTCAGTCCTTATGGTAAGAATGCTAATGAATCTATGGTTGAATCGACGCGAATGAATCTACGGTTACAAGTCTATGACACTCTATATACAGTATCCAAAGTAAACTGAATAAAAAAAGTGGATTCTGGGAAGTGTGCTGCTTGGACTGATATCCTGAAAAGAAGCTGAAGGAAATGATTCAATCTCTGATTTCCATTGATAACAACTCTCG
>NC_137682.1:17118168-17123168 GCF_963989245.1 Nansenia antarctica
CGTGTCATTTTAAAAACGATTTATTCTAATTGTTGGACGTTTTAGTCGACATAATGTCAATTAATTTCAGTCACATCCCATTTATTGCCTCATATAGTACGTAACCCATAGTAAACGTAAATCATTCACTGCCGTGTGCGCAAACATAAAGCTGGTCTTACTATATATGTGTCTGCATGACATCCGATTGCTTCATCATTTCCCAACAGCCAAATCAGTAAAACAGTATTACTTTGCAACAGATTAAAAGTCACACCCCTGTACAGGGCAGCCTAATCAATGTCAATGCAGAAACCATCTCTGCGTTTGAGAGGATCAGCCTCAGCAAGGCACTGTGCAGATTGGCTGATATTGATCACAGAATCGGGGCTTATTTCTTTACCAAAGGTGATTTGTAAATATGATATGTGCAGCCCATTTAATGCTCAAACTAACCGACCCTCTCAAACGCAAAGATTCACTGACTGTCTAGAGATTAGTCGTATTTTCCCCTCTAAATTCGTGGGTGCAAAAGTAACTTTTAAACTAGAAATAACTTGCAAATGACATGTGCATGGTATTCATTTTCCAACAATAACAACATAGCAATGGAAATGTCTTACAGTTCTGCTAATGTCACGAATGTTTGTGATCATTGGACCAAGCAAATAACACCTCTCTCCAAAACTCGTATCCATCTAGTCCGATTTGAGTCACTGAGATATCTTCGTTTAGTCTAGTTTTAGTCAACAAAAATGAAAACATATTGTCGTTTAGTTATCGTCTATTAAATCGTCTATTAAATCAGTGATCGTCTCGTCTTTTGGCACAGAAAATTGAAATGAACGCTGGTCTGAAGGCAACATTGCATCAGCCCAATGGATATAGGCTACTACTCACCCTTGGAGAGCGCGCACACACACAATCCACATGTAATCAATAGGAACACTTTAATCATGTTGTATATCGTTCCCTCGCGCTGGAAAAAGTATTCAAGACGAAAAATAGAACAGTTAGTCCTGATTCTCCAGAGATGTCAGCTACACAGCAACAGCGCACTCCTGGATGCTGATGCGTAGCATGGATGAAGATAAGTGGGGATGGTTTCCTGAGGATAGTTGAGGGAGATGACGCTATTATACTAGGACACCGCTCCTTACTCCAGTGCAACGTTTTCCCATTGTACTCCTGGGCACAGACTTATACAGTTCCCACAGCGACCGGATAACGGGCTTCCTCTGACGTCCATTGACACACCCATGCACGACGCGTAATGTCCGATTCCCACTCGTTGGGATGTGTTCTTTCTTTCTGCATTTACTGTTAATGAACGCTAATTAAAACAGTCAATACTTGTCTTATTCCATTACGGAGTCCCTGCTCGACCCACTGTCACTAGATCACGTGTTCCCCCTAAAGCACCTGGAACAAGACACCACTGTTGACTGTGACTGATCATCATCGTCAGACCTCTGCAGGGTGCCTCGCCATGCGTAAAAATGGACCCGCGGTCTGGGTGCGGTTGAAGTTGCACGTAGGCACCCAAGATTTAACCCAGGCAGTGGCACGTAGGCACCCAAGATTTTCCCTAACCCTATTGGAACCAATTCTGTATTACAGTGTAAACATAACGGTTGAATAACTTAACGGAACACTGCATGCAATGGTTGTTCACTCTCTTGGAGAGCTTGGACATGTAAGAGTTTCCATAACTGGACAAACAGATACCTAGTATTAAAACGCAGATAACTTTGAACTGGGATACTCATCATTTCAAAGTCTGATCTCAACCCCATGAGGTCCATCTAGAAGTCAAGCATGGTGGCTGCATGCATGTTGGTGGGTGTATGCATGGTGGTGGGTGTATGCATGTTGGTGGGTGTATGCATGGTGGTGGGTGTATGCATGGTGGGTGTATGCATGATGGTGGGTGTATGCATGGTGGGTGTATGCATGTTGGTGGGTGTATGCATGTTGGTGGGTGTATGCATGGTGGGTGTATGCATGGTGGGTGTATGCATGTTGGTGGATGTATGCATGGTGTACACCAGTATCAGTGTGGTGGTATCATAGTGAAACTGTTTGTGAGTCATTAATGCATATGAGTTAATGATCACACTGACACTGCTTGGTATGCACATCACACTTTGTCATGTGACAATGACTGTAGCCTCTCTGACTGTAATGAATGTAGCCTATTACAACAAGGAGTTGGGAAATAGGGGCACTGCTCTTCCATCTTATTCCATTATACCTGGAAACCTTTTCATACAGTCATTAGTCCAGTAAATTAGTTCAAACTACGACTGACATATAGGTCTGTATGAATCAGATTGTACATACAGTGCATTCGGAAAGTATTCAGACCCCTTAACTTTTTCCACATTTTGTTGTGTTATAGACTCAATTTGAAATGGATTAAATTAAAATAATTTCCCATCAATCCACACAAAATACCCCAGAATGACAAAGTGAAAACACGTTTTTTGAGATTTCAGTAAATTTATTAAAATTGAAATACAAGAAATACCCCATAGTATTCAGACCCTTTGCTATGACTTAAAATGAGCTAAAATGCAAAAATGTCATCACCAAATGACTCAATAAGTTGAATTGAGTCCATCTTAATGCAAGAACAATAGTTCATGTAATTTTGGAATGAATGTCTTTGTTTTTATTGGGTCTCTGATTTGCATAGGAATCAATTACACACTGTATGTGTTACACATTAGGATGTCACTACCAACTCAGCAAATGTTATAATTTTCTCTTGATCCTGACAAACTCCTCAGTCCCTGCCACTGACAAATATACCCATAACTTGATGCAGCTTCCACTATTCACACGAGAGATGGTGCAGAAACTGCATTGCATGTGCTAGATTTGCACTAAACTTAATGCTTTGTAGTAAAACCAAATATACACATTTCCAGCCACTTTCTTTGCTGTATCACTTGAATTCATTGTTGCAAATACAATTATGGATATGAGATAGATTATTTTTCCATTAAGGGATTCTTTTTGGCCACTTGGTTATAGACCAATTTTGTAGAGTGACTGAGATTGTCCCATCGACATGTAAACAGTCCTCTCCACCATTGCATTTGGAAGATTTTAGTAAGTCTCCCTGGGCCTCAGGGTCGCATTCCTGAGCAGTTTTGTTCCTCTCCATTTGCTCAATTTGTAATGCCAATTTGTAATTGATTCCTATGCAAATCAGAGACCCTATAAAAACAAAGATATTGATTCCGAAATTACACTAACTATTATCCTTGCATTAAAATGGACTCAATTCAACTTATTGTGTGATTTGTTGTGCAAAAAAAAAAAGACATTTTTGCATTATAGCTAATTTTACGAGTGTCATTGCAAAGGGTCTTGTATGTACATGAGGTATTTCTGTATTTCAATTTACTGAAATTTACATTTACTGAAAAAAAGAAAGAAGTGGTTTTACTTTGTCATTCTGGGGTATTGTGTGTGGATTGATGGCAAACAATTTTAATTTAATCCATTTTAAATTGAGGATATAACAAAATGTGGAAAAAGTGAAGGGGTCTGAAAACTTTTAGAATGCACTGTACAGTGGAGATTTCATAACATTTATGGACAATAGCGCCACCAAGAGAGAGAATCCGAACACGACATGTGATGCTTTGACTTTCCTAGTCAGTGAGAGCCTCCATTGCTCTGTCAGTATACTATGCAAGCAAACCATTGAAAACGAGCAGACATACAGTAGGCACGATAAACAGCACAATACAACACACCACAACATGACACAGAGACACACATAGACAACACACAATGTGACCCTGATACCATTGTTAGCACTCTGTTTAATATATACTTCACTCCTCCAATAATCTAAATACAAATGGATTGTCCTTGACATTTACGTCTTCAGGTAAAAAGTTGTTTAAAAAACACATCGTCATAGAGAAGGGTTGTCTGAGGTGTAGTGTTACAACATGTCCACTGGGAGGATGGTAGCTGGACAAGTGAGACAGCAGCAGTGAGTATCACCCCCAAAATGAAAGGAGAGTTGTCACTATCTGGCATATAACATAGAGAATGTAGATACATCACTTCCTATACACAAATACCCTTCTAATCACTCACCCTAACCCTAGAAGCTAGATTAAATAGTTCACATAACATTGTCATCTGTTCTGATTTGTCCTTTCTAGCATGGCCAGACAGTGACTGACTGACTGCCATCAAAGGGGATAGAAGGGAGGGGGTGCTTCAAGGAGGTGTAAAAGAGGCAGGGCCGGAGGACTGCAACCACAGGGGGACAGCACTGAGAATGGGCCTCTAATACCCACTGTCTGGAGTAGACTGTCTGTCTGCACTGTTTTATATGGAGCTGGAAGAGACATGTTGTGTGGGACACGTCTCAAGCCCAATTTATACTTCTGCGTCGAATTTACACGCGGCTACGCCGTAGCCTACGCAAGGGCTCTCCTAGTTTATACTTCTGCGTTGATCGTTTCTGCGTCGCGTTGGTCGGTGTACTCATAGCGGCATAATAGCGATCAAAAAACTTATTTTTGTTATGCTTGTTGTAAAGAAAATGTCTATAATGCATTGAAATGACAGTAAACTAAGATAATAAGATGGTTATCATAATTTTTATTAATAAGTAATTACAGAAAAAGTAAATGACATTTCTGTCATGGCTTCCGCATTTTGGCCTACGAGAGAGTCGGAATCATGTGCTACCAAGTTGACCAATCACAGTGCTTACGGTTGCGTAGGCACTGCCGCGTAGTTACATTTTTGGAGAGGTGCGCGTCAACCTACGCCGTAGCCTACGGCGTAGGCTGCGGGCCTACGCAAGCTACGGCGTAGGCTACGGCGTCGATTTTACGCAGAAGTATAAATTGGGCTTCAGTCATTGGTCTCAATCCAGATCCCCAGTGGAGGATGTATGGAGGTGCTAACGCCATAGGAGTACAATAATAACATAGAGGTCAAAGTGAAACGGTAAATACTAGCTCTATCATTATCCTCCAGCA
>NC_137682.1:17125668-17128168 GCF_963989245.1 Nansenia antarctica
CTGTGTCTGAATGCTGCAATGTCAATGTTGAGGAACCAAAGCCAAATAAGTTTACTCTTGTGCGGTAAGAACGGTGTACGGTAAGAAAAGTGATTCTGATTCTCATGATATCTGCCCCACAAGTTTGTGTTCTTTGTTTGTTTATGTATGATGTTTTTCTGTTTGTGTGGTGTGTTATGCTGATTCTGATATGGATGATGATGATGATGATGATAATGAAGATGATGGAACAGACAATAACGATTGTTTAACAGCCATGTGATCTGCAGCCTCTCACTTGATGGCGTCTGAGTCCTGGAAGCAGTGTGCTGCAGAGACCAGCCAGCGGCTGGCCACCAGCGAGGCGCCGCACACGTGACCGTAGCGCTCCATCTGCAGGCTCACCTGCCACGGCCACGCCCCCGTGCTAGAGTCAACCCCGCCTACTATCTTGGTACGCTTCTTGGGCCTGGTGCCACAACCTAAGGAGAAGTGAGAGAGAGACATACCTGGGATATATTATATATCATCTATGCCATTCAGCTGATGCTTTTAGACAAAGTGACATTGCAGTGAGTGCATACATTCTTCAGTATAATTATGGTCCCTCGGGAAATCGAACCCCAAACCTAAGCTTTGTTAACGCCATGCTCTACCAACTATGTAACATGTATATCTGAGTTGCTATAGCTGATCTGATCAACTATCACTACTAGTGTTACAGTGTTATAACAGATACAGAAGTGTCATGGCTGACAGGATGTAAACATGTAAAACTGGCCACTGATTATAGACAGTGTGTGTGTGTGTGTGTGTGACAGGAGCAGGAGTCTCACCGCAGCGCATCTCGTCTGAGCCGTCGGAGCAGTCTTTGACTCCGTCACACTCGGGGTTGGTCTTCCCCACACACTTCCCACTGGCACACTTATAGGAGGACGGGGAGCACCCTTTATGGGCTACAGACACAGAGAGACACACAGAGGGATTAGAGGGATTAGACTCAGGGGTGGCCCAAGGGAGGGAAGGAGGGAGGGAGGGAGGGATCAATGGTCCGCATGTCAGCACTTCTCAAATCGCGCAAATGACCAAAAAGCTTGTTTAAAAAAAAGTGTTGAAGTGCCCACTCGATATAACAAACAACAGTTTTAGGATCACTAAATACTTATCATTTGTGAATTGGATTCACTGTATTGTCTGCTGTAGGTTACTGGGTAAGTGATACATGGCTTGTAAATAAATGTACGTTTTAGGACGTGTGTGATCATCTAATTATGTATAGTTATGTGTTTTTAGCATATTAATGTTCTATCAGCATGTTGTGATGTGCTAAACATGCAGTTAGATGTTCATAGTGATGTTCTTTTTTAGCTACTAGCTACTAGCAGCTGTTTTGCGTGTGTTTTGATTCAGAGCGAGTTTCTCCGGTATTTGGTTTGAGGTGTACCAACATTCAAATAAGTATATATTTTTTTTTTCTATTTTGAAAAATGACCTTGCCCTACTTCAGAACGTTTTCACCAGACCCTGTCACATGTTGTATAGAGAGATGGTCAAAGAGACAATGAGTGACCGACAGACATGACCAATGGATGGGGGTGGATGGAAGGATGGGTGGATGTAGGGACATATAGAGAGATGGTCAGAAAGACAATAAGTGACAGACAGACATGACCAATGGATGGGTGGGTGGGTGGATGGAAGGATGGATGCATGGAAGGATGGATGGGTGGATGGAGGGACATAGAGAGATGGTCAGAAAGACAATGACTGACAGAGAGACATGACTAATGGACGGAAGGATGGATGGATGGATGGACATAGAGGGATGGTTAGAAAGTCAATGACCGACAGACAGACATGATTAATGGATGGGTGGGTGGATGGATGGAAGGATGGACATGAAGACAGACGAACGGCCTCACTTATTCTGGTGCAGTTGATCTCATCACTGCGGTCCTTGCAGTCCATGACTCCGTCACACACTGACGACTTGGACACACACACCTTGTTGGGACACATGTGGTAGCATTTACCTGATGGGAGGACAACAATGTCAATTCCCAGAACACACACACACACACATTTTAAATTCTTTATTTATGTCCACATAAATGTACAATATCTAAAGGACATAAACACTAACAGTGCATTTTGAAATTATGAAAACAGTCAGTTACAGTAGTGCTGAGCCTACAACCAGTTATGCCTATGCTTAGGATGTTATTCACACCAAATAATAACAGTGGATTGACAGATACAGTATCAATACTGTAAAACAGACAGTATCCAGCTCATGGGTACAAGAAGCACCGCCGTCTCCATATTGAATGGCTACCAATAATAGCTTTGCTAACTACCAATACTTTGCTAACTGTTTGGCCCTTCTATTAGATAGACCAGCCATTTGAAGGCCTCTGACAACAAGCTTATGAACATGGCCCAGGCTGCCAAATATGATTATTTATTTATTTTTACATTTTTGGCATTTAGCAGACGCCTTATTCCAAAGCGACTTACAATC
>NC_137682.1:17130668-17143168 GCF_963989245.1 Nansenia antarctica
AAACACTGTGTTGGAAAGCACACAATGGGCACACAATCCGCACACAATGATAAGATACAGCCATTCTTTAGATGTGTAGAATAAATAAGAGAGATGCATAATGAAGCATTATAAGAGGTATGATTGTGCATAACGAAGCATTATAAGACGTATGACTGTGAATAAAGAGTAGTGTGTGATCCTGTAGATGACCTGCTTTGGGGATGGCCTGAAAGTAGGCCTTAAAGATGGCCCCGTCCCTCTGTCTGCTGAAGGAGAAGGTGACCAGCATCACGTTACCGGACGACGTCAGCTTCATCACAGGAGACGAGCCAGACACAGGCAGACCACACCACCTGGAACTCACCACGCACACACATCTGGGTTAGAACAAACACTATTATGTCAGTGGAGGCTGGCGGAAGGGAGAAAATGTAGGGCTCATTTTTAAAGCATGAGGAATGAGGAATGTCCGTTCCATGAAGTCCAACACACACGTTTGATGCATTACTTACAATGAGCCCCCTCCTCTGTTTTCTACCTCCACCAGTCTCCACTGGTTTATGCGTACACACACACACACACACACACTCTCTCTCTCTCTCTCGGTCTATTGTCTCTGTACCTGGCGATGATCTTGTTCTGTAGGGGAAGCAGGAAGTCGTAGGCAGACAGTTTGTGAGCGGAGCAGCTTCCGGGCGTGGCTCCGTGGAGGGTGAGGATGACTAGGCGGACCACATGACCCGACGGGACGCGCAGACGCCACTGGTAGTACGGCTTCTTGGGACTCACCAGGCTCAGGGTGCGGTTGTTACCGTATTTGGCGTAGAGGTCAAAGGACATCGCTATGGAAGGTAACAGCAGGTTCATGGTCATTATCACTATTTGCACTTCTGGGGCTGGTTGCATAAAGATAGACCCAGTCTTAGACTTAGATCTCACTTTAAGTCCGTTTTGCTATAGACTCTAAAATGTTCCTGTTGCATAAAGCTCACCTATGAGTGACTAAAGTAAGACTGACTTAGATAGCCTGTCACGCAATGCATTCTTGGTAAAATAAGACACTTAACAGGAAAAACAACATGACGGCCGAGTGGCGGAAGATCTGAGAGATCAACTCCCTTTTCTTCTGCTGAAAACGTATGTATAGGCCTATTGGAGGAATATAATGTGGAGAAAAGTATACTGCTTAGCAATTTTAACCAGTGAAGTAGTTTACCGCACTGGAGTTACAGTGTTAGCTAGCTACTAGCCCTGAGTCGTTCCCATAGCAACACAGATCTTAAATCAAGCTTAGCTAGGTGGCTAACTTTCTAACCTCAAAATAAGTCAGTCTTATTTTTTTATCTATGTTTATGCAACTGGCCCCTGGTTAGATAAACTGCATTTCGCTGTCTGTTACTTGTACACCGCAATGACAATAAAGTTGAATCTAATCTAAACTAATTGTACAAATAATCAATTATACTTTTTTCAAAAAGAAGAGCAGTGATAGTGTTAAATCAAAATGTCAACAACCCAACCAACTCCTAACCTTGGAATCCTAACTGCCACTTCCCACTCTGCAGGGTGTTGGGGTTCTTGGATTTGTCTAACTTGTCGTCCGAGTCAAAGTCATCAGGGTCCAAACCTGCACGGACATAAAGACCAATGGGATTTCAAGGATATGGACATGCAAAAAAGAATAGGGCTGGTCTTACCAGAGAGGATGCTGGGAACTGTAGTCCAGACAGAGAGAGAGAGAGGTGAGTTACCCAGCAGGCTGAGTGTGTCGTCGTCCTGCTCCATGTAGTAACGTAACTCGTTGCGACTGTAGAGCAGCTTGTTGAGCAGCTTGTTGGTGCCGGGGAGACGGCGCTGGAGACGCAGAGGACCGGACCTCTGGATCTCCATGGCGACATCGTCCGGGGCGGAGAACTTACTCCAGTAGAACACATTCAGTCCTTCCACTCCTTCACTGTCACAGCACAAATGTTTCACAATGTTGCAACGTTCAACATTGACAGTAGAGGAAAAACCATTAGAGTTTTGGGGTTAAAATCCTGGAATTCCCCATTGACCCTCTTTCGACATTCGCTGTTGTTGTTATATTTATGCTTTTTTCATCCGTTCGGGGTGTCATTATCAACCTACTTAGCATCATCACCGTCAATCACCTGCATCATCGTTAAAAGATGACTGGAAAACGCATTGGAAACCCCTATTGGAAACTGCACTTCCACACCCCCAGTAAGAGAGCTGTGAAATGTTGTGAGAATCTGCGGTGCCTCACAGTGTTCTATTTAAGGTGCTACATTTACAGGTGTCCTTTCGATGCCAGTTCCATATCTGTGTCTTACCTGAAGGCAGTAATCCCTGAGCGCAGGTAGTAGGAGCTCCAGGGAGACGACTCATACAGTTGTGAGAACTGATCCCAACGTTGTTCAAATGTCATCCCAATGGTGAGACAAAAACACCCAGTGTCAAGAGAGAGAGAGAGAGAAAAACACTGTTAGGAAAAGCGACATGCACACCAGGTGTGATATCACAGCACCAGGACGTGAGGCCACGACTCTGTGTGTGTGTGTGTGTGTGTGTGTGTGTGTGTGTGTGTGTACGGGTGTGTGCCACACTACTCCACCGGGTGGAACCTGCAACTTGAGCATAAAAGCGCTGTTCTGTGTGAGAGAGTGTGTACAGTCATGGACAAAACACCTGCACTTTTGTCGGATAATGCACCACTTCTCCCCGAAAATTGTTGCAATTACAAATGCTTTGGTAGTCACATGTTTATTTCTTTGGTTTGCATTGGAACGACACAAAAAAAGCAGAGAAAAAAGCCAAGATCATCAAGTCTGATATCATTCCACACAGAACTCCAAAAATGGACAAAATTAAGTTAATATTTGGTAGCACACCCTTTGGAAAAAGTAACTGAAATCAATTGCTTTCTGTAACCATGAATGAGTTTCTTACACCTCTCTACTGGAATTTTGGGAGTACCGGTACTCTTCTTTTGCCTACTGCTCCAGGTTGCTCACATTTTAAGGGTTTACTGCTGTTTTGAGATCGCTCCACAGCTGTTCTATAGAATTTAGATCTGGACTCATTGCTGGCCACTTCAGAACTCTCCAGCGCTTTGTCTTATACCATACCATTGTCTTACACCATTGTCCTGCTGGAAGACCCATGACCTCTGACGGAGACCCAGCTTTCTGACACCGGGGTCTACATTGCATCCCAAAATTCTTTGGTAGTCTTCAGATTTCATGACGCCATGCACACTGTCAAGCCATCCGGTGCCAAAAGCAGCAAAGCGACCCCAAAACATCTGTGAACCTCCACCATGTTTGACTGTAGGGACTGTGAACTTTTCTTTGAAGGCCTCATTTTGTTTTCTGTAAACAGTACAATGATGTGCTTTACCAAAAAGCTCTATTTTGGTCTCATCTGTCCACAGGACATTCTCCCAGAATGATTTTGGCTTCCCCAGGTAAGCTTTGGCAAACTCCAGTCTGGCTTTTTTTATGTCTCTGTGTCAGCAGTGGGGTCCTCCTGGGTCTCCTACCATAGCGTCTGATTTCATTCAGATGGTGACTGATAGTGCTGCTAGCTGGCACAGTTGTTCCCTGTGTTTGTTGCAGGTCAGCTTGAATTTGTTTGGACCACCATTTAAATACAAATCATGCTTGAAATACAATTATTTCTTACAATTCTGAATACCAAAGCACTTGTAATGGCAACAATTTTCTGGGAGAAGTGGTGCATTATTTGACAGTGCAGGGATGCCAATATTTTTGTCCATGAGTGTATGTATGTATGTATAGTATATGTGTGTGTGTGAATATGTGTGTGTGTGTGTGTGTGTGTGTGTATATATGTGTGGGAGAAAGTTTGTGTGAGAGTGTGTGTGGGTGTGTGTGTTTGAGAGTGTGTGGGTCTGTGTGTGTGTGTGTGTGTGTGTGTGTGTGTGTGTTTGGCTTCAAGCAGTACAGAGCTCCATTGTCTCCATATCTGCCAGTCATGTAGCGGCAGACCCTGAGTGGTATGGGTCTCTGGCCCTGGGTTCAGCTGGTCTTTAATGAACAGATGGCCTCCCAGATACCGGCACCAGCACATCGCCTCACTAACTCACCCACAACTGTTATTACAGGAGAATTACGGGAATTACTGTGGACCTGTTAGGACATCCCGCCCTATCAATTAATGAACCCTACCCTACTATTAACCTCTTCTCTATGGCTCACTCTCATCCCGTCTAATCTCTTCCCGCACTCTCTCCATTTCCTCATCTACTTCGACCCATTACATGTCCGCTTCCCTCTCTCTATCGCTACACAACCCCCCCCCCCTCCCCCGCTG
Source organism: Nansenia antarctica (assembly GCF_963989245.1). Classification (NCBI taxonomy): domain Eukaryota; kingdom Metazoa; phylum Chordata; class Actinopteri; order Argentiniformes; family Microstomatidae; genus Nansenia; species Nansenia antarctica. The sequence goes on from NC_137682.1 coordinate 17,134,989, forward strand.
CCCCTGTGACCCCTTGCCCTTCCTGTGTCTCCCACTTTACCCCTCCCCATCACTTACCCTTTCTTCATCTCATTGTCCCTTCCCCACCCTCTTCCCAATCTCAGTCTCCCCCCATACCACCGCCCCCCCCCCCTCCCCCCCCCCCCCCCCCCACCGCCACCACCACCACCATCTCCCCTCCCCTGCCGTTTGTCTAGGACCCTGCCCTTCTCCCCTGTCCCCCTCTCCCAGTCTCCGCTTCTCAGTCTGTCTGTCTCTCGGCTGTGAGATGAAGCATAGAGTGTCTGATTGTGTGAAAGCCACACAGACAATGTTTTTATTGAGGGCCTGCTCTTCCTCTCACTCTGGGCTGCCCGAGCCCTTCTGGGCTCACAAACGCCGGGCTTGTCCTCAGAACTGAAAGGGCCCGGTCCCTGGGGCCCCCCCCTACGCCTCCACCTGGCCTTGCCCCCCCTCCCCACGCCATGCCGCCTCACACACACTGAGCCCTGCTCCAGTTACAGCAGCTTTACATTTAACACCACCGCAGAGAGAGAGATGGGGAGGGGGAGATGGGGGGATGTTGAGAGAGAGAGAGAGAGAGAGAGAGAGAGAGAGAGAGAGAGAGAGAGAGGGTCTCAGGATCAGCTGAGCCGGCAGACACTGAAGCAGTAATTCTAGAATGTCACAGATGATGATGTCTAGCGCGGTATAGGGAGTATAATCAGCAGTGTTCTAGAGTGGCATTTGGAGGAAAGACAGCGAGCAGAGGACACTGGGACAGCTGGATTATCACACTTACATAAAGGTTCAGAGCCTGAGTCTGGAGGTGAAACTTTTCGGAGGTGGGGTCAGTCAGATCCAATGAGAAAGTCAGGTTGGGGAACTCAATGCTGCCACCGAGGTAGAACACTGAAGGGGGTGGAGCTAGAGGCAGGGGTTTAAGACAAACATTGTAGTGTCACTTTTGGAAAGGGGGAGGTTTAAGGTAAACACTTTGAAGCACTGTTGTTTTACAATCCAGCTCCCAGGTATATCCTATAGCCCAGCTGCGCAAGCACACACGCACGCACGCACGTACGTACATAGGCTTATACACACACACACACACACACACACACACACACACACACAGGTGGTGCTGTTGACTTACATGTAAAGAAACGGAGAGTCAGTGCAATGGCTGCAGCGAAGGGGAGGAGGGGCAGGACCCCGAGTGCCCACCTCTTCCATGACCCACAGACGGGTCCTTGGCCCCCCTGGCCCTTGTGGTCTGCCTGAAAGTCAGGCTCCGTGGGGGGGCTGAGTGACTGGGTGGGCTCTGTCACAGCCCCCTCTCCCTGCCAGACACAAGGATATCAACCTGCCCTTCTCATAACTCATCTCTCTTCCTCTCTGTGGCTCTGAGTGTGTGGGTGGGTGGGTGGGTGGGGACATTTCACTGCCCATTTTGAGTTCACATTAAAAAAAAAAAAAAACATTTAGCAGACGCCTTTATCCAAAGTGACTTACAATAAATACATTTGTCTAAGTAAGTGAATCGTCTGTCAATCAGTCATCATAAGAAAAAGTAATAATAATAAGAATTCACAACATTTATATAGCGCTTTTCCGAGGCTCAAAGACGCTGAAAAAAATGCTATGAACAGGGGCCATTGGAGTGTCCAAGTCAATATTGAACATATCACCTCACCGAGGTCTCCTACCTTTCCATTCCAACAGGTTCTCTGATTTCCGACAGTTTTAAAGCACTAATTGATTTATTGAGAGCAACACATCTTCTCAACTGAAAGGAAGGAGCTAAAACATTGAGTGTCTTGGCAAGGGTCCCCGAGGGAGTGGACAAAGCGTGGCTCTAAGGGTCTGCTTTCCCACGGCCTTGCGCAGTGGTGTCAGCACTCAATCAAGAGGCGCACTTTGACATGGACATTCATGAGAGCTAGAACCAGATACCCCTAGAGACGGATTTTACAATTAAGATGAACCAGAGATAACTGGGCTAAGTCGGTCCCTCATTGAAATCATTACGAGTGAGACAGAACATCAGATTGTGTGAAGAAAAAAAAACAAGAAGAAGAAAAAAAACAAAAAAAAACAAGACTTGGGCATTTTGAACTTGAACACTTTAAAAAAAAGTAGTCTAATATAATAAAAAGGGATACTTAGTAGAGAACAGTGTTTTTTTTTCTTGGTAGAGCAGCATCGCTTTGTCTTTGTCTCCCGTTCTATATTCGGGGTCTGGTGAAAAGTGCAGTGCTGAAGCCATCTCTCTTACCTGTGCAGGTAGGCTGGCAGCCGCAGAACTGATATGTCCATATCCCGAGACGCTGTAAACTTCGCAAGTTCTGCTTTTGGGGAGAGTCCTCATGGCACTGTCCCGTTTGGCTCCGTGGCGGCGATATGCAACAATACCTCAGGCATAGAAATGATGGAGAGAGGAAATCCTTTGCCGATCGCTCCTTTGAAAAAGTGCAGAAACCCGACCTGAGCGGGTCGGATGCGGCGGCATTCACTCACTCCCGGTTACCTGTGCAGGCAGGTGTCACACAGTGTCCCAGAATGCAGCGCGGTACAATGGGACCACTATGAAAGAGTACAATCCACACAACCATCCGTGCGACAGAAATTGTGGGCAAACTTTCTCTCCATGCATGCAGTGTATAAAAGCAGGACAGACAAAAGAATGTTTGAGGACACCGTGCGTAAGGTATTCCAAAAATGGCGACTTGGCTTCCAGGTTCCACAGTGAAAATCAAAACCGACAATTACTATTCAGACACTCTAACAAGATCCCATACATCAAATTAATTATGTTATGGGTCATGAGTTATAAAACTGATCAATGGAAAAAAACACTGTCATTTTTATTTTCTTACTATCCTCCTTTTTTTTATGCTATATGTAAAGCACTTTGAATTGCCCCTGTTGTATGAAATGTGCTATACAAATAAATGTGCCTTGCCTTGCCAATAAGGCATCTCTTGTGTCTGTGGCATCTATCAGATTGGATTTTCCTACTAAAGAGACAATATTTTTATAATAATATGGCAAAACAATAAATAATAATAATAATAATAATAATAATAATAATATAGAGTACTTTAGTTTAAGGAGGACTAAGGAGATAGTGACTCAATCGAGCCAGTAATAATAATTATGTCATGAGATTGGAATAACTTTGAAAAAAACGAGTCTCTCTCGGCATCTGTTTGATGAGTTTTATTGTTAAACTGATCAACAAAGGGCGGTGAAAAGTCAAAAGCATGCTTTTTTTTTACCGCCTGCCCTCTGATTACCGGGTATCGTCTTTCCAGTAAGTAAAAATGGTATAATTACACAGTAATTACCTAATTACCGTGGTTAATCTGCAATCCATTGAAACTAGCACCACTACTTTGTTACCACCATCATTCTTCAGTGAACACCAGGTCAGAACCACCAGGTAAAATAGGTCAGGGGGTCAGGTACTGATGTGGGGGGTCAGGTACGGATGTGGCTCTGAATCCAGGCGGTGAACTTGCTGACCCGGGTGTAGACCCCAGGCAGGTTGGGTCTGCCGCAGCCCGCCCCCCAGCTCACGATGCCCGTCAGGAACCAGCGGCCCCCGCCTGGCGCCCTGCACGATAGAGGACCCCCAGAGTCTCCCTGGGGAGGAAACCCAATCCAGCTCAGAACAGTGAGGGAGGGGGGCCGGGATTAGAGGGGGAGATACTCTGGACAAACTTTCTAAATGTCAAGCTAAACGAAACTACTGACTGAAGCTATATGTGTGTTCCTACTTCCTTATATAGTTCTACAGTCATAGGACATGTATTACTACATCACTAAGGCCCCCCCCCCCACCCCCGTCCATAATTCGGCTCCCTGGTTTGACATGTGACATGTCTGTTTGATACCATTCCTCACTCCCACTCCATACATTACCATTTATGTAATGTCCTTTGATTTCTACCTCCCCCAGCCTCCCCTGGTGTTCTACCTCCCCCAGCCTCCCCTGGTGTTCTACCTCCCTCAGCCTCCCCTGGTGTTCTACCTCCTCCAGCCTCCCCTGGTGTTCTACCTCCCCCAGCCTCCCCATGTGTTCTACCTCCCTCAGCCTCCCCTGGTGTTCTACCTCCCTCAGCCTCCCCTGGTGTTCTACCTCCCCCAGCCTCCCCTGGTGTTCTACCTCCCTCAGCCTCCCCTGGTGTTCTACCTCCCCCAGCCTCCCCTGGTGTTCTACCTCCCCCAGCCTCCCCTGGTTGGACACTCACCCGGCAGGCGTCCTGCGCTCCAGAGGGGACCCCGGCACACAGCATGCGCGGGGAGACGGGGCCGTACCTCCTCTTACACTCACTCTGCCTGACGATGGACACTTCAGCCTTCTGTAGCACGGCGGGCAGGACCTTATCTGAAGAGACGAGAAGAAGAAGACGGGTCCTCAAGAGGAAGAAGGGTCCTCACTACCTGGCCATGCTAGGGAGGATGAAACGATGACTCTATTGTATCGACAGCCCTTTCTCTACCTCAACTGGGATTCCAACTATGATACCCTAACAAGGGGAGGCTGGTGGAGGTAAAAATCGGAAAAGGACGGGCTCAATGGAATGTGTGGAAGGGAAAATAAAGAACGGTATCGATACCGTTCCGCCTTCCGTTCCATGCATTACCATTGAGCCCGTCCTCCCGATGTTCTACCTCCAGCAGCCTCCCCCCCCTGAACCGCTAACCCTGTCCAAGTCTCTCACCGTCCTCGGAGCGATAGCCCCAGCCGGTGACCCAGCAGCGGTGGGCTTCTGTGAGGGTCTGGGAGGAGGCGGGCAGGCACACGGGCTGGACCTTGGGGCTGAGGGAGGGGGGCCAGGGCTTCCTCAGCTGCACCAGGGCGATGTCGTAGTCGAAGGTGAAGCCGTTGTAGTACTCGTGCACCACGATCCGCTGGACCTCCGCCACGTGCCTGGCACTGCCCTGCGTCAGCATGCCCAGGTGGGCGCTCCACTGACGTGGGTCGGACAGCCTGGCAGTGCGGAAGGGGAGAGGAGGGGGGGGGGGGTGTCACAGCTCTTTCAACACTTGGCATTGTCAGAAGGAAATTGGGGTTGATTTGGATGAAATTCCACAGTGAATGTGTCGTATTGATGTTGACAATAAAGGAGGGTGTATATTTTGATGTAGTGAGGGTTTGATTAGGTTATGCACTCACTGAGCACTTTATTCGGAACACCTGTACACCTTCTCATTCATTCAAGTGGTGTAATGGTGTGGGGAGTGTTTTCTTGGCACACTTTGGGCCTGTTAATACTAATATTAATAATAATCATTGCTTGAATGCCACAGCCTATTTTACTATTGTTGCTGACCGTGAGCATCCCTTCATGGCCACAATGTACCCATCTTCTAATGGCTACTTCCAGCATGATAATGCACCGTGTCACAAAGCAAAAGTCGTCTCAAACTGGTTTCATGAACATGACAATGAGTTCAGTGTTCTTCAGTGGCCTTCCCAGTCACCGGATCTGAATCCAATAGAACACCTTTGGGATGTGGTAGAATGGGAGAATCCCAGCTTGAAAGTGCACCTGAAAAATCTGCAGGAATTGCGTGATGCAACATCAGAATCAAAATCAGAATCAGAATCAGGAGACTTTATTGCCATGACATGTAAACATGTTAGGAATTTGGTTTGGGACAGTGGAGGACGGTTTACAGCAGGACAGGTGCAAGACAGGACAAGACAGTGTAAACCAACATCATAGTGCAAAAGTAATAAATAAATATAAATATAAGAAGTGCAAAGATCAAGTGTTCAAGTGTTCATGTCCAGACATGTCATTATGGACCAGAATATCAAAGGAATGTTTCCAACATCTTGTGGAATCAGTGCCATGGAGAATTGAGGCTGTTTTGAGAGCAAAGGGAGGCTCTACTACCCAGTATTAGTATAGTGTTCCTAATAAAGTGTTCAGTGAGTGTATATGATCATTTCCTGTAGATGTAGGACAACTCAATATAGAACTGGTCATTCTGAAGGCAATGAATGGAAGCATATTAGACCTCTAGTTTCCAATAATTTAAATGTTTTTTTTCCACAGTGAATGTGTCATATTGATATGAACAATAAAGGAGGGTGTGTATGTTGATGTAGTGAGTGTCTGAGGAGGGTACATGTCATCATTTCCTGTAGAAGTAAGACAACTCCCATGTCAGTCTGAGGTCAACTTGTGGTCAGTATATAAACAGTCAGTGAGTATTCTACCCACCTGTCCTTGCTGAAGCAGTGTGCGGCTGAGATGAGCCAATCAGAGGACAGGACGGAGGCGCCGCAGTACACAGAACCAGAGAAGTGGAGGCTGACCTGCCACGGCCACTCCCCCTCCAGAGCATTGACTCCGCCCACCACCCGTGCCTGACCAGAGGCCGAGCCCACTTTCTTCACAGGGGAGGGGTGACCGCAGTCTGGGATGGACAATAATTAATACAACTGTACCACAGGCAGGGGAAATGTGTGTGTTTGTGTGCGTTTGCGCGTGGCATGTGTGTGTGTGTGTGTGTGTGTGTGTGTGTTGGTCTGTGTGTAGTCCAGTACACACGTATGGCCACAGTACTGCTGAGTCACAGCTGTGACAGACAGGTCTGCTGCAGCCTAATTAAAAGCGACGGCTCTATGAGAAGGCGTGTGTGTGTGTGTGTGTGTGTGTGTGTGTTTGTGTGTATGTGCGTGTATGTGTGTGTGTGTATGTGTGTGTGTGTGTGTGTATGTGCGTGTGTGTGTGTGTGTGTGTGTATGTGCGTGTGTGTGTGTGTGTGTGTATGTGCGTGTGTGTGTGTGTGTGTGCGTGCGTGTGTGTGTGTGTGTGTGCGTGTGTGTGTGTGTATGTGCGTGTGTGTGTGTATGTGCGTGTGTGCGTGTGTGTGTGCGTGTATGTGCGTGTGTGTGTGTGTGTATGTGCATGTGTGTGTGTGTGTGTATGTGTGCCGCTGTGATCAAAGCGTAGTTTGTTCCCATCACCCTCAGACCCAATCACAGCATAATAACAGCAAACACAGAGAGCTATTGCTGAGGGGGCAGCTCTGCGCTACAGGTCAGCAGCTTCGGCGCTCCCAGCCAGGGGAGATTATAAAACAACAGCTTTGTAATGAAAACACACACAGGGTCACACAGAGGTCCAGACAAAATGGTGGTTAGGCTAGAAACCTATACAGATGAACTGAGCTTTGGTTTACCACTTACGTGGTGTGGTGTGGTTACACTGTGTGTGGTTCAGTTCAATCTGAGGGGGTTTGGATACATCTGTGTATCGTAGCTTTCTTAGAACTAAATCACACACAGTGGAAGGCTGGTGGAAGACGCCGGGCTTCACTGAACCACACGTACGACATAACCACGTAGTTAGCGAGGATGTTTAGAAACCGTATTGTGGTGATGTATCTCTGTGGGGGTGTAAAGGTGAAACTATGTGTTGTTACAGGATGTTACAGGACTATCTATTGGTCATGTTAACGGATGACTTGAACCTGTTGTGTGGTCGAGTTACGGTCGTGTTGTTGGGGGTTAAGGGGCTCACCACAGTCCGTCTCGTCGCTGTGGTCCAGGCAGTCGGTGACTCCGTCACACCTGGCGTTCTTCTTCAGGATGCAGGCCCCGCTGCGGCACCGGAACCTGATGTCAGAGCAGCTGGTCTCTGTAGAACGCCAGGGAGAAGAACACACTCACAACACTGGTGCACACACACACACACTCCTGTAACACACTCACAACACTGGTGCACACACACACACACACTCCTGTAACACACTCACAACACTGGTGCACACACACACACACCTGTAACACACTCACAACACTGGTGCACACACACACACTCCTGTAACACACTCACAACACTGGTGCACACACACACACACACACACACTCCTGTAACACACTCACAACACTGGTGCACACACACACACACACACACACACACACACACACACACACACTCCTGTAACACACTCACAACACTGGTGCACACACACACACACACACTCCTGTAACACACTCACAACACTGGTGCACACACACACACACACACACACACACACCTGTAACACACTCACAACACTGGTGCACACACACACACTCCTGTAACACACTCACAACACTGGTGCACACACACACACACACCTGTAACACACTCACAACACTGGTGCACACACACACACTCCTGTAACACACTCAC
>NC_137682.1:17148168-17185668 GCF_963989245.1 Nansenia antarctica
GTAAAGACCTACATTGACCACAGTAAAGACCTACATTGACCACAGTAAAGACCTACATTAACCACAGTAAAGACCTACATTAACCACATTAATGACCTACATTGACCACAGTAATGACCTACATTGACCACAGTAAAGATCTACATTGACCACAGTAAAGACCTACATTGACCACAGTAAAGACCTACATTGACCACAGTAAAGACCTACATTGACCACAGTAATGACCTACATTGACCACAGTAAAGATCTACATTGACCACAGTAAAGACCTACATTGACCACAGTAAAGACCTACATTGACCACAGTAAAGACCTACATTAACCACAGTAAAGACCTACATTGACCAATGACCACAGTAAAGACCTACATTGACCACAGTAAAGACCTACATTGACCAATGACCACAGTAAAGACCTACATTGACCACAGTAAAGACCTACATTGACCACAGTAAAGACCTACATTGACCACAGTAAAGACCTACATTGACCACAGTAATGACCTACATTGACCACAGTAAAGACCTACATTGACCACAGAACACAGTCTTAGAGCAGCCAATGAAGACTATCAACCTATAATACTGTCTTCAGGCCAGTTATCCAATCACAGAAGAGGTATACAGAATGTATTTGACCAGTAGGTACTGCATGAGTCCTCTGACACTCACCACATCTTGTATCTTGTTTGCCATGGAGACAAACTCACTGGACTCTGCTTGACGATATTCTGGGATAAACTCTAGATTGGCCACGCGGAACATTCCAGCAAAATACACTCCATTGTTGCTCTCTCTACGAACTGTAAATAAAGATACACATCAGTCTCAACCAATCGATCAATACATTCGATATATATTTATATTATACAATAAATGTAGAACATTTCTCCAGTAGATTTAGCAAATAGTGAACAAAACTATACATGCATAAGTGCACCTCTGTTTGGTGTATGTGTTGGTTCGAGTGGGTCTGTGTGTGTGTGTGTGTGTGTGTGTGTGTGTGTGTGTGTGTGTGTGTGTGGGTGGGGGGGGGGGCAGGGGGGGGACTTACATATAAAAAACCACAACAGTGACCACATGATGACAACGACCACAAACACCACCACTGTGATGAGGATGGCCAGGTTCTGCAGGTCCCACAGAGGGTTGATCTTCTTTTTCTTGGACTTCCGTCTGCGACGGTTATACCTCCTGCAGAGACGCTGCAGAGTGTGGTCCACCGTGGCCACCTCCACCGACACATCCGCAACCTAGAGAGTTATCACCACACTTTAGAAACAATATTCATTTCATCAACACACAATGGCCGCTGGCCTGAGCTAAATTACTTTCCCTGCTGCGACTGGTTGATGATTCACCTATTTAGTCAAATGTACTGATTGTAAGTCGCTTTGGAATAAGGCGTCTGCTAAATGGCAAAAATGTAAATGTAATGTCAATGTGAGGGACAACAACATAAATGGATTGACTTATATAGCGCCTTATTCCAAAGTGCTTTACAATGGCCTCTCACACCCATTCACATGCCAAAGGCAGCAAGCTACCACGCAAGGTGCCGGCCCGCTCATTGGGAGCAATTTGGGGTTCAGTGTCTTGCCCAAGGACACCTCGACATGTGGCCAGCCAAATGGGCGAAGGGTCTGGTGGACCAACATGTCAATCTTGGCCTTCATTAAGCCAACAGAAAGAGCGTCAAAAACGGACGGCACAAAGCCACTGGGTTTACTTGGCATCACTCATCTCCCACAGCAACCCCCCCCCTTCCCCTCCTCACCCATCTTCACCCACTTTACCTGAACAAGGGAAAAATATGTTTCTTCCTTTCTGTGGCACTGTGACTGCCGAGGACAATTGTTCTTATCAAGGGATTTATTTATGATGACCAATCACAGATGTATAGTTGATTCACTTACTTAGACCAATGTTCTTATTGTAAGTAGCTTTGGATAAAAGTGTCTGCTAAATTACTTAAATCATTAAGTTACGTCTAAATTAAGTAAAATGTGGGCTAAATGGGAATAAAGTGCCCCTGTTGAGGTAATGGCATCTATTACCACAGTTGCAAGACGCAGACTGAATACCCCACGGTGTCATCAATAGGTCACAGACTTCTTAATGTTATGCACACTTTTGTGCTGTTGTTCTCTTATCACCCTCAGATATCGTTGCTACAAACGGTGTGTGTTACTACAGGTCGGCCAACCCTGACGAGTCCAAATCGGTCACGATACTTGGGTGACCAAATGAATACCGCTAGAAACAGGAGCTGCAGTTGTGTAGGGAACGGCGCACTTGTAGTCTAGAGATCTGTAAAGAGTTTCAATTTAGTGGCAACAATGGAGTTGCAGAGTAGCCTAGGAGTTGCCTCTGAACAGGTGTATACAGACAGTATGGTCACTGCTATTGGCTGGAGGTGCGCTCAGCTTCAGCGCGGTAACCCCATCAGGCGCTCCTTGATGATCGCGCTCATTGAGTTTCTTTTTGCGCATCCATTATTCACCTGGTGTCATCTCATCTGAGAGATAACCCGGGGGTATAGATTGTCTCCGGAAAAAAAAAACATTGAAACTACTCCTTTGTTTCTTAACGTCACATTTTTAAAACTCTTTTTCCTAGTATTTTAAAAGCAGCCCATTTTGAGAAAACATATGTATGAGGAGGGGGGGAAATTAATTGCGTTATCATTTCCTATTCAACAGGTATAATTGCAACTGTAATATTTACTACTGAGAACGGAAAGTCGTTTAGTATATGGAATATTCCTGTTAGTAGTTGGAGAACAGTTCCCATGCAGGATACTCACACTCGCAGTTTCTCCTTGAGACACATCGTCGCCGTTCGGCTGCTCGCTTTCCTCGCGCTCTGTGCCCATAACACCTGCACAAGCACAGGGACATCACCTCGCGCCTTTATAGCATCGAAATCATCGGAAACAGGTGAACACCTTCCATTTCCAGGTTCTTCCTCTGATTGAAATGAACAGTTAAGATACGGAGACACACAAGCCTGTGTAGCGGCGAAACTAAGGTGCGCTGTGCTACCTGGGGTAGTCGAGTGAGTGTGTGTGTAACCAGATCCGACCGCACAGGTGAGCTATGGGAACTGTGACCCCCGCCGGATGAATCGTTGCTGATGAGATCTAGCGACTAACTGGCTATCCAGTGGGAGGTTGTCCAATGTTGAACTTACATTTTTTTTAAATTGTATTTCTTTTTTCTTTAATTAATTAAATTTAAATTTTGCCATTTAGCAGACGCTTCTAATCCAAAGCGATTTACAATTACGAATTACAGGGACATTCCCCATGGAGTAACTGAAAGCTGAGTGCCTTACTCAAGGGCACACTAGTAGTGGTGTGGTTTCAGGCGGGATTTGAACTCACAACCTTCCGATCACAAGTCCAACTCACTATCCACTAGACACACACACTCCCATACAAATCTCAAAAGACACATCTTTTCGTTTGGTATTTTTACAATAGTTTTATTTACAGTGTTAACAAGGTTAGTGTGTGTGTCTGTGTGGTGTGCGTGCTAACTGTCCTCTGGCTGTTTAGTGTGCTCAGAGCAGACGGTTCAGCCTTCACTAACAGTCTAACTCCAAAAGGGTCCAGCCTCAAAGAAATAAACTAAAACCGAGGTAAGTACTTCAAATTAAAAAGCTGAATGTACATCATTGTCATCATTAATATAAAACAGGTCTCTGTTGGGGTTAAAAGGGAGGGGGAAATCTCTGACTACATAAGCAGCATCTTTACCACACCAGCGAAATGGAGGGAGTCGTATGTATGTATATTAACACTTCTGGGGAGTCCCTCCCCAAATGCAGGCACAGTCTTAAACATACAAATAAAGACACACAGAAACAACAGGGAACACATACATATAGAGGCACACACAAATACACAAAATACAGACAAGGGCACGTCATAAAATACACAGTACAAGGCTCGTTTGAGTATTCAGAACGATTGTGGGTGTGGCCGGAACATTCACAGACAGAAAGAGGCACAGGGACGGAGCCTCATTTCTTAAAGAAGGCGTGGCGGGTGAAGGTGTACCAGAGGTGGGAGGGCTTTCGCTTCGGCTCGGCCAATGTGAACACCTGTTGCTGAGGCACGCTGGTTGGCACGGTAACGTGACGCTGGTGAAGAGGGTGCAGAGGTTGGTGGTGTGGCAGGACGGATGCGGAGTAGCCAATAGCTAAGATGCAAAACAAAAAAAACAGAAAGATCATCATCATCATCATCATCATCAGTGATATTAAGAAGAGACAGTTGCATTGTTCACACATACTGTACACACAGCCCTCTGGAAGAACACAGTTACACATTCGTTCCCTTACTCTTCATTTTCCCTTGTTTGGATTTCCTGGCGTTAAAGATTGCTTGTTTCCTCTGCGTTTCACTGATCTCCATCCCTGTCATGAAAGAAAAGAAAACAACCGCAAAAGTCAATCAATGTAAAACAGTGTCATGTCTATATTCTTTGACACTCCCTCACTTAACCTCACCAACTGCCAAAGAATTTCAGAACACTATGGGCAGGTTTCACAGACAAGGCTTAAGCCTAGTCCTGGACTAAAAAACATCTTCAATGGAGATTTTACATTGAAAGTGTGATTTAGTCCAGGACTAGGCTTAAGCCTTGTCTGTGAAACCGGCCCCAAGTGTTTTACGTGGTATTTACCTAGCCACAATACGCAAGCTACTTTTTTATACTTTTGGCTGGAAAGTGATCATCAAGTCACCCATGGCACTCTAGAATGTTAATACATTTTAATAAATAAATCGCTGGACTTTATTCATATCCTCACTAAATGAGTTGAAAAGAAATGCACCATTCCCCCCTTTCCCTTAGATGTCTCACCCATCTCCTGGTCCTCCTGAACCCTGCGTCGCTCCCTGGCGAAGGCCTCCAGCCACCGCTGTCTGTCCTGGGGCTTCCTGCCGCACAACACGCACAGAACCTCCAGGTTGGAGCTGTGGCGCAGGCGCAGGGCGTTCCTCAGGCTCAGGCCCAGGTCCGGGTCCCTGCCGTCGGGCAGCTCCAGCACCTCCGTCTGGTCCATGTCCAGGCGGCCGCGGTAGTAGAACAGGTCGCGCCGCAGGACGTCCTTCTTGCAGAACACCAGCTGGTGGTCGAACAGGAAGAAGCTGCGCTGCTGGGTCTTGCCGTGCCGCACGACGCGGGTCAGCTCGCCAGAGTGGATCAGCTCGGAGCTCCTCTCCAGCACGTCAGCGCCCTAGGAGAGACCACGAACACACACACACACACACACACACACACACACACACCATTCATTTTACTACTTCTCAACCACATTTTATTTGTAGACTTACTTTTTGACAACTGCTGTACATTTTTAGCTATGGTCATTATAAGGTCATTGTCATCACCTCCCAGCGCAAAATGGCCACCTGCCAGTGAGCAATGGCATCCACACTCTCCAGCCTCCTCTTGCCCTCGTTGATGAGGCTCGCTACATTCTTCATTGCCTGGTATGCGTCGCTCACACCGCTGTGATCACTGGACACAATAGTATAGGAGTCAGTGGATGTGTGGAGACTGAGAGGTATCTGTCTGCACTATTTCAATTGTTCAAGTGTGTGTACATGTGAGCGTATGTATGTGTGTGTTCAGGCCTACCTGTGGTCTTTCGGGGTGTACTTGAGCAGCTCTCCCAGCTGGAGGGGGTATTTGCAGATCTTCTGGACGGGCGTGAGCAGGAAGCCAGCGATGGAGATGTCAATCATCTGTTGGAGGAGGCGGCAGGCCTCGAAGAAGTGCTTATAACGGCCCAGCTTCATCAGCCGCTGCAGCTCGGCACAGGCCACAGGGTGGGTGTTACAGTACTCTGAGTAGATGGAGAAACCCTCCCCCTGAAAGAGAGATAATGGAGAATGTGTGGTGGACGGGGGAGAGACAGGAGGGTTAGAGGCAGGCATTCTTAAAAGCTCTGTAAGCAATTCATAGATGTGTGTGTGTGTGTGTATGAATAGAAATATATATATATATATATATATGGCATGAGCTACCTGTTGGAGAAAACAGGATCCGATCTCACTCAGGTGAGGCGCTTCTTTGTTGTATTTCTTCTCCAGGTCTTTGAGGAACTGCCTCTGGAACTTGTAGATCTCCTCAATGTTGCTGAAGATGGTCTTCAGCTGCGGCTCGGTGAACATGCCTGGGTGTTTACGACACTGGCGGATGTAACCCTGCAGAGCCCAGCAAAGAAACATATTCTATTTGTAATGGAGTACAGCATTGTACTGGGTTGACATTGCACAGAGTGGCCAGCAGGTGATGCCAATGGACACAGGTGTGTGTGTGTGTGAGTCTTTGATCACTGGATAATGTCACCATCAGAATAATTGTGGTTGAAAGGCAAAACCCAAGGCTTTATTATATGACTTTAAAGGAGGGGGTAGCTTTGGGATTCAGTTAGCAAGGGTCAGCTCCGGTAACCCATTTCAAATAAAGTTTTATTTGTATAGCGCATTTCTCACAAGATGTGACTCAATGCGCTTCACATGATGACAGAGCACGCAATCAGGCAAAGGTACCTGTACACTGTGCATCCAGGAAGATTCCATGAATTTCAGTCAAATTCATTTGAAGTGTTCAACTGCTTTTAACCTCACTAACTGCCAAAGAATTCTCACCATCTTAAGTGCCAAATGTTTCGTGTGGTATTTACCCAGCAACAATATTTGATGAAGCATCATAACTTATGCATTTTTTGGTGGATAAAATCACCCGTGGAGCTCTAGAATGTTGACAATTTGGGCGACTTTATTCACCCTCGGCACTGAATGAGTTAACTAAGCAACGCTGGTCAGTTCTTGTGGTTGGTGCTGATATCAGCAGTGTTAGATCTTGATGGGATTATCTAGGAACATATACAGTATGCTTATGTCACTCACACACCTACATACACATACATACACACACATATACACTCTATTCTCATGTCACTCAGACACACACATAACACATACCCACTCGCATACACACACACATTCTGCTTCTAAGGGGTTACGGTCAAGTTACGGTCGTAGTTTGAAGGCCCACCTCACAGATGTCTCGTAGGTGTTTGATGTAGATGCGCTCTGTGTTCATGATCTCTTTGACCACGTTGGTCCTCATCTGCTCCCTGTGCTGGGCGCTCTGCGTGTCTCTGGGGGCGGGGTCTTCCTGGTCCAGAGGACCCTCCGCACTCTCTCCGCTAGAGTCCTCCTGGTTCACACGCACCTGTCAATCAAACACAATGCGTTATCACCATAGTACCCACAGACTAACAGCCTGTCAATCAAACACACCACACCATAGTATCCATAGACTCTCTCACACGCACACGCACACACGCACACGCGCACGCACACGGGGCGGCTGTGGCGCAGGAGGTAGAGCCGCCGTCTAATGATGGCACGGTTGGCAGATCGGCGGTTCGAGCCCCGGCTGGTCACATGTCGAAGTGTCCTTGGGCAAGACACTGAACCCCAAAATTGCTCCCAATGAGCAGGCCGGCGCCTTGCATGGCAGCTTGCCGCCATTGGTGTGTGAATGTGTGTGTGAATGGGTGAATGAGAGGCCATTGTAAAGCGCTTTGGAATAAGGCACTATATAAGTCAGTCCATTTACACACACGCACACACACAGGCACACACTCACTTGCAGTCAACCTGGCTAATGAACCACTGCTTCAGGAATCACACATCCCAATGGTGACAACATCCTAGAATTGTTAACCAGCCCCTGTCCATCAACAGGAATTGCCAACAGAGCAATTACACAGCAGTCGCCCATCTGCCAATCAACTTAACTCACCATGGTTACCCCGTCCCGGCTAATTAAGACTCAACTGTCAATCAACGCGAGTCGCCACAGAAACCACCAAAACTTCTGAACCCCCCCCCACCCCCTCTGTGCCCCTTGAACACACACACAACTAACATGCTTGTTTGGAGCTAAGCCAGTTTGCAGGCCATTGCTGTCGGGGATGTAGTCAGTATCAATAAGACATACAGGTCAGAGGGGCCACTTACCCTGACAAAGCTGGAGGGGAACCAGGCTTCTCGGTCTCCTCCCATGCCCCACCACCAGTCCTCATGGGGGGCCTCCAGCACGTGGATCACATCCCCCGCCTTAAAGGCCAGCTCCTGCTCCTCCATGGTCACATGGTCCCACAGGGCCTCGGCGTGCACCACGTGGCCACTGCTTATCCACTGAGGTACACACACACACACACACGGGGGCAGATGACCGTACGATTACACGCCCTGCAAACTCATGCCTGACACCGATTATGCTCGGACTTGTTACGCTAGGAGTCTGTGGCGATCTTGGAAGATCTCCGACAAACACGAACAGACAACACGACACCACGTGACCACACACACACACACAGTTACGACTGGACACAGACTGGCGCTCACCTCGTTGAGTGTAGAAAGTTCCACCCCTGGCAGCAGGTAAGGGCTGATTTGACTGAGTTCGTCGTAGCTGCCGTCTTCTTCACTGACACTGTCGTCCAGCGCTGCCGAGCATTCAGAGCCGCTGTCTGCTATGGAAAGAAAAGAGGGTCAATTCACACACTTCCACTGACTGCTGACAAAACTCACATATTTCTTGTCTTTCTCACACAAATATTTGTTTCCCTTGGTTTCTCTCACATACACATTGACATTGACACACACACACACACACACACACACACACAAACTCTCACCACTGAGTACTCTGTGGAGCCTACGCCGTCCAAGGCGGTCTAGTCCGATGGGGGTGCTCTGGGAGAGGGTGCAGGGTCGGAACCGTGCCGAGACTGCCTTGTAGGGGGGCACCTGGTGTGAGGGGACCGGGGGGCGGCACAGGGGCTAAAGAAGATAGGACGAGAGGGAAAAGGAGACGGTTGCGTAAGAACCTACAGGAGAGTGTTTAGAGGGTTTGTGTCAGCTCTGTTCATTGATTGTCTGTTGGGTAACCACACACACTGTCTCTGGGTTTATTATCGCAGGGAAAGAGAATTGATCTGTTCTGTTTGTAACCCCCACTGTAGTGTCTTACAAGGAGCAAACCTGCATCATTATTATTTTTTTACATTTAATACGTGTGCAGGAAGTTCAACGGTGAGAATCTTACAGACGACAGGCGGTCCTCTCTCTCCTCTGCGCCGGGTGAAGAGAACAGTTCTTCTCCTCCTCCGATCACAGAGATGGGCCGTCTCCGGCTGCTCTGGAGGTCCCCGTTCACGCCGTAGCTCTCTGGGCCGCCGCCGTCGCTCCTGTAGTCCGGACGGGGGCCGGCGTTTGTAGCGCTCTCCTCAGGATGGAGCTCCGCCTCTTCCTTGGGGATGGGGTACTTCCTGGACACCAGCTGACCGTAGTCGGAGATGGGCCGAGGTCTCGATCGGCCCGCCCTTCGCCTGGGGGTGACGGAGGACGAGGACGGTGTTTCCGTGGCTCCCGTTGCCGTGGGAGATGTAGGGGACTCTAGGGGACCCGTCGGTGTGAGAGGCGGGGTGCAGTTGGCTGACGGAGAGGGTTCTTCACCCTGTAAAAGTGCCTCTGCCTCTCTCCTTTGTTCATCTGGCATAACCTGTGAGATGGCGGGAGAGGAGAGAGATAACAGGGCGATGAGATGTGAGATATCTCTTTGTAGAAAATAACAACTGTAAGAAAAAACTGGTTGTGTTAATCAAACACAGAGCACGGTGTTTAGTTCACGTGTCATAAATGTGGCAGGTAAGTACTATTGTCTTTGTACCGATCTGACATGAATCAATAACTTGACATGACCAGCTTTGGGACTCGATGGAATACTTGTGTAAGCTCATTAACACTTGCATACTACAGAACTTTACAAAATCAAAACGGACGTCTTATCAAATTCTTATGTACACAAATCGGAGCAGTAGCAGAAAACACTAACGTGTCCTCCATTTTAAGTTACACAAAACCAGGCCGGTATAGTTAGTCAGTCAGTGACATCTGTTGAGAACTTACCTCATTGTCATCTTCGTCTGGGTCGGTACCTGTCCATACGCACTGGAAAGGTACACAGTGGATCAGCACCATGGTAAAACACAGACACACACACACACACTGGGCCCTCTCCTTCAGCCCTCTAGGTTCCCTTGCCTCTTGTTGTTTAAGGGTCAATCTGCGCCTCTCTCCCCTTCATTTTAGGAACGGTAATCTGATCAACAAGATCACAATCTTCAAACAATTCAATCGACTGTTGCGTGCTCTTCTAGTCTCTCTCTCTCTCTCTCTCTCTAGCCACCCAGGCAGTGTGTTTCTGGCCCTGTTCGTAGTGTGTTCCTGGGTCGGGGCTAGCTCTCCCAGGCCCCGGGCTGCTGCTGGACTTTGGTCATGCTGGCAGCCGCCAAGCGAGGGGGGGGGGGAGGGAGGGGGACAGTGCTGATTACTGCCCAGCCACAGCAACGGGAGCCATGCAGCTGATGCAATGTTCCTAACTAATCATAAACAAAGCCTAATCATTAACTCTGCCCTCTCCTTCAGAGGGGCTGCACAGCTGTCCTCTACATGTGACCCTGCTTCCGGAGACGCTCAATCATAGACTGAGGACACACACAGCACACACACTTCTATGGGACAGACAGACTGACAAGAAATGAGATGCTAGACCAATCAGAAGGGCTAGGGAGTTAGATGGACAGCTGGTTAAACCAATCAGATGTTCGACTAGCATTGGCAGGAACTTTGGACCGACCATATAAGTACGCATTTCCCAATTGTTTGGGTTTATGTTTTGGCAAAGGCGCCCGAATCACGTCGAAAAGCGGGCTTGAGACCGAAGACAATCAAAGATCACTTCATAAAACTGGTGCTATCTAGATCGCAGTGTACCTTCTCCAGGCAGGGGTCAATGCCATTGGATGTAATTATCATATAATATAGATAGTGGATTTCCTTTGTGTGCCGACAGAACCAACCCCACGTCCTCTGTCCAACATCACATATGTCCTATTACTCATGAAAGCCTTCCTTGCCTCTTTTTCCTCCCTTTGTGTCCAATGATCAAAGAGAAATGCTATGTCAATGGATTTTCTCGCATATTGCTTTGACCCCCCTATACATACCAACCAACCAATCTACTTGATACCAATCAATTAGGTATTCACCATTCAGGATATCTACGAAAGTGATGTCACTGCCGCCAGTGTGTGCAAAAGTTGGATTATACGGTGGTGAACTCCAAACTCTTACCTGTGTTTCTGACTGGCCCTCTGTGCAGGCCTCTGCTTGGTGTTGGTTGTGACTCCCCTGGAGGACTGGAGGGGAATGACACCCTACTCCCTGCACGTCTCCCTGTTCCTCCTGAGACCGGCTTCCCGCCTCACATAGGGAGGGGAGGCCGCCGCTAGGAGGAGATGAAGTCACTGTGAGGGGTTCACTACAGACGGGGGGAGTCAGGACGTGGTCTGCCTCCTCGTCAGCTCCTGTGAGGGTTGGGTGGTCCTCAGTCGGAGCCGGAGGGGGTACGCTCGGTGTGTGTTCGAGGGGCTGCGGGTGTACGGTCGGTGCGTGTTCCTGTGTGACGGGAGTAGTTGCGTGTCGCCCGTCTGTCCTCTCCCCTCCGGCTCTGGTCCGCGGGGGCGACGGTCGCCGTTGGCGCTCGCCGGAGGAGGGCAGACAGGGCGTGCGTCGGGAGTAGTCGTCGTGGAGACGGCAGAGGGGAGACAGAGGGGTCGTGGGGGAGGGGCCCGGGCCCGGGGAGGGGCTGGCTCGCCGTCTGGTGGCCAGGTCCGTCACGCTGCCCACCAGCTTCAGCATTGGACCCTTGGCCCTCTTGGGGCTGCGGCCCCTGTGCACGGGCGAGGCGCCGCCGTCTGCCCTCTGAGTGTCCGGGGTCTCGCTGACCCCGCTGATCCCGCTGTCCTCTTCGGGGTCCGGCTGGGGTGACTGAAGAGCGGGAGAGGGTGGTTTGCGTCGGAACTGGCTCCTGAAGAGGTGCAGGTTATCCGCGCTCTTGCTCAGCCTGCTCAACACGTTCACGTTGGCGTTGACGTTCAGGCCCTCCGTGTGGAGGTTGGCCTCCGACCCCGACGCCAAAGCTGACTTCTGACCGGTCATGGCCTCCTGTCCGGGACACCCCCCTCGTCTCCCCCGCCCCGTATCCAGCAGTGAGATGCGTCCGGCTGTGTACGCCCTCCGGATACTCCGGGAGAAGCGCGTGTTTCTCGCGAGTCCCTCTTCCTCGTCTCCTTCCTCTTCCTCATTCTCCGACCCATAGGAACTTCTCCCGGCCAACTGCTGGTCAAAAGACACCCCGTTGGACACTCGGTATCCATCCCCGCACCTAAACTGATTGGCCACAAAATCCTTGCCTAGGGCTAGGCCCTGATTGGTTGTCGCCGTGCCGTTCTCTCCGTCCTGGTTGGCTGCTGTGGCGTACGGTCCGTCCGGATTGGCCGTCCCTCTGCTCTGGATGCCCTGGAGCACGGAGGAGCGGAGCTTCTTGAAGGAGCCCATGACGTGCAGCCCAGAGAGGCCTAACCAAGCCTGGGGGCCGTTGGCACTGGGGGGGCCGTGGACGGAGGAGGGCCTGTCAGGGCCCGGGCCGTGGGTAGGGATGGACATGGTGCACCCCGTCCTCTGGTTAGAGAAGAGCCTCATGATCCTGGAGGGGCAGGGTTTGCCCTCAGGCGGGCCTATGACGGGGTTGGACCAGGCCGCAGTGTTGAGGCCATTCAGTCTGCTCTCCTCCTCTCTCTGGGGGTCAGAGTTCACCGGCTGCACCTGTGAGCTACACCCGGACAGCAGGGAGGAGGAGGTGGGCGTGGCCCTCTCCACATGGCCGCGGAAAGGGTAAAGGTCGCTGAGGGGTCGGACCCGGACCGGAGGTCGGAGGTCAGAGTGAGCGGCAGAGCTGTGACGGTAGGAGAGGGAGTCCTCACTGGGGGATGAGGGTTCATCCGTCTGCGCTGCCTGGAAAGAGAGCATGTCCAAAATATTAAAGAATCAGTTTTATTTCTTTCTCTAGCACTGTCACAGATCAATGGCACTTAATCCAAGGTTTTACTTACTTAGGTGACTGATAGTAGACTGATGGTATGGTTGATTCACTTACTTATTGTAAGTGGCTTTAGATAAAAGCATCGGCTAAATAACGTAAATGTAAACACACGACAATTCTCCTGGAATCAGTGTAGTTGTCTTTTTTTTCTTCTTTTTTTTATCTTGTACCTTCCTACGGCTGATACAGCGTACAGACGTGCGTACAGGGAACTACACAGTGTAATATAAGTTCTCGCAGGTAGAGGCAGGGGCGGACAACAGGTTTTTATCCCCAAACCACACAGCCACATAGCCAGAGGGGAGCAGAGTACTGCCGGCTAGTGTGCTGAGGTTTGGCACACAATGCAGGTGTTCACTTTCAACTCTAAAGCGCTTTCATAAAAAACATACGACAGCGGAAGTAACTGATCTCCAATTACACTTCTTTCAATGCGTCTGTGTGTAATCCATACCTCACACTAACAACTGTAGCTTGAACCAACCGGAGTTTGTTACACCAATTATGCTATGCATTCCTCCAAAGATGGAGCATTGCATGCGTGTTAAAAAGCGCATATTCCCTATTACTAGGAATATTTTCTGTAATAATGAACAGTGACCTGTTTATCTACGGGAGATCAGGAGAGCGTGGGATTTGACTGCTATGTGTACAGTATGTGTGTGTTTAAGTGGGAGTGAGTGTGTATGAGTTAGGGTTAGGGTGCATGTACGTAAGTGAAAGGCCGATAGAGAATATGTGTGTGTGTAAGTGAAATACTGATAGAGAATGTGTGTGTGTGTGTGTGTTGTTTCTCTGTGAGAGTGTTTTTGTGAACTTCTCTTTGGTGGTGTATATTCCCCCTGTCCAAAGAGCAGCAGTGGGCCCCAGCGTGGGGCGTGTGCGGGGACCAGCGGTTAATGCAGCAGGGTCTTTGATGAGGGGCTTTGTGAGCATGACTAAGCAATGAGAATCACTAATCCATTGTGATTAATGCAACAAATTGCCCAGTTTTCTCCAGATTTGGCATTTCCCCTACTTTACTTTAAAAGGTGGGAGGGACGCTCGAATACTCACTGGAATAGCCCTAGGCTACTGTCTCTATGGAGGGTTTTATAATACAACACATGATGCTACAATGTTCATATAATGTCCCAGGGGGAACAGATGAGAGTTATGGCAGGGCAGGGCTTTGTTTACGCTACATGTTAGCACTGACTCTTGCTCCTCATTCTACTGTCCAGATAGCCCGTAGAGCTGTTTCTCTCTCCCTCTCTGGCCCCAACACGGGGGAGTTTACTCTGCTAGCTAGCGACTCCCACACCAGATGGACTCCCTCCGTCCCATTCTTTCTGGGAGTCTGCAGTCAGATCACTCCACCAATGAGAGAAGCACCACTGCTGAGGAGGTCCATCACCAACTATTATCAGCAAGTCATTCAAGCAGCCTCTGGCTCCTGCCTCGTGTCTTTCAACTGCACCCCTCCCACCACTGGCGTGCTACCCCTATAACCTCTGTCTTCCGCTGGCGCCAACAGTCACAGTCCAGTTGGGATCTGCTATACTTGGCAGGGTCAAGATCACACAGCTCAGGTATTGAGTTCCACAGGGGTGAAGTAATCTACTACCTCTAGAAGAATCAACAACAAGAATTATGTTTACCCCTCGACTCCACTACCGCATCGCTCCCAAAACAAGCGCACAATCTGTTTAAACAACCGAGCCCCACAGCACGACTCAACGTCACTCCTATGCTTCTTACGTGGCTTCGCTATGGACTGTTATGAAGTACTAAACCACTGTTGTCATTCCTAGCCTGCTGTTGACAGTACTTCAGCCTGGTCTTCCTCTGTGGTAGCATGCTAAGCTGTGTACTGCTATGTGAGCAGCACTCTGGCCCAGAGTTAATTAAGAGCTCAGAGAGGAGCCCCCCCACACGGCTGCCAGCTGGAGCCAGCCGTAGATTAGACTCCCAGAGAGGATCCCCCCCCCCCCCCACACACACACACACACAAATGTACACATAAAAAAAAGATACACACACACACCGAAACTGTACACAAACACACACACAAAGATACACTTTGCAACAGTACACACAGCACAGACTCACACTTTCCCACAGTATACACACGGCCACACACAAACAGGGACAGGGAGGCAGGCGTTCTCCGTCATCTACTCTCTTCCCTTCGGGCTGGAAAAGTCAAACGCTTACGTAAAGCGCAGGACGTAAACACATTAGTGAACTCCAGACCCCAGTTCACCTCTACAGAGGTATGCCATGCCCCAGGCCAGGCTCAAGCTAATTAGGCAGAAAATAACTGAGAATTAAACAGAGGGGACGGCTAGACAGAGAATATCAAGGGAAAGTAACATTGTGTTCTCGCTAAGCTGTGTGGGACAGACAGATTCACCCTGAAGCACTTACTATTACCATTATTTTGTAAGCTGATGACATAGGCTACTAGTTTGTCTTTCATTGGAATGATTGAACCGGAGAAACGAAACATGTTCCGCAACATAGTAACTCAACTGGTCATGGAGAACAGAGCTTACCTTATTTACGGTCAACATTCTAGAGTGCCACGGGTGACTTTATTCACCAAAAAAGCCTCAATTATGACGCTTCATTTTGTGGCTTCAAAGTATTTTTGGTAGGTAAATACCACAACAAAACACTTGGCACTCCAAATGGCGAGTGTTCCAGAATTATCTGGCAGTTAGTGAGTTAACACAAAGTGTTAAACTGACCACAACAATCAAATGAGATGAGATTACATGTTTGCTTAACACTAGTGCATAATCCCATTATTACATTCGCCTCCAGTAGCTACACCATCCTGAATCAAAGACAGAGAGACCATATGGAATTAAACAAAGGCAAGTGGACTGGAGAGATTGTGGTTGCGTGTTACAAACTCACCTTTTTGAGGCACTTCTGACGGCTTAAAGAGAAGTCCAGTTTCTCTGAGGAAACATTGAAGGACACTTGCATGGCTCTGTACAGCAACGACTGTCTTGTTTCTAGGTGTGTGTGTGTGTGTGTGTGTGTGTGTGTGTGTGTGTGTGTGTGTGTGTGTGTGCGTGCGTGCGTGCGTGCGTTCCTCTACCCTCCCAGTACTAATCTGATTACGAGGGCTTTACCAGTCTGCGCGGGACTGGTTTCATCTACGGGAATAGTGATTAAGAATACTAGTCAGCAAAACTAGTTCAGATAAAATTCAGACTCAGTCTATTTGCTTGTTCTAAATGTAGTGGAGGAGTTGACTCATCTGTATCCAAGTTGTTGAGTTGACTCCAATCTTAAATGATTTATGGTTTATCTGGGTAGTGCCTAGCTCAAGTTGACTCTCATGGACATACAGCAGGCTCCTCCTGTTGCCTGCTCGTTGAAATCTCATATCTCGCTATGACCCAGTTCCTCTTTTTTTTCCTGTGCAATGAAAGACACCAGAGCGAAAGAAACCCCCCCCCCCTTCGATCGTGGGAAGTCTGGGACAGGCCAGGGAGTGTCACCCACTCTCTCCCACTCATTCAATTACTCACTTGACTTACTGTTTGTGTGTCAGAGCCCCTCGACAAGAAACCTTATACCTAACCTAACCACACAGAGCTTAGACAGGACAAAACACTAGTACCATTCCTGAGACTTGTTTGTTATCACTGGGAAACAACTTCAACAAGTTGCTGACGGAGCATGATATTCTTCGCTTGACACTTAATGTATACTGTAAAACATAGACTTCAGGAAGGCACTGTCAAGTCAATATAGTTACTTATTGTACAGAAGCTACCACTAGGAACCATTTGGGACTATGGATGGAAGTTAGAATTCGAGAATACCAACTTCTTCTCTGGGACCCAGATCAGGAGAAATGTGTATAGACATTTGAAAGTGAGTCACACAGTAGTCGTGAGCTTAGAATTATAAGGTTCTATCTCCGTTTAGGGCAGTTCAGAGATATTGAGCGTCAAAGTTTTTACATTCTATTATGTTTTGTGAGATGGAACCTTTGTATTTTATGAATTACTAACTCAAAAATTTCAACATTTAAAAAAATAACACCACACAGGCATTAATAAACACCTAATGGATCAGATTATGTAAAAAACTCAATTTTGACAAAGAATGGAGATAGAACCTTATAATTATAACGTCACGAGTTGGCAACATTGGGTCGTTGGTGTTCAGGTAGACAGGAGCAACAGAACATCCTCCCCCCTGACACAGAGAGAGAACCTGGGGCCTTCAGGCGCAGCTGTGTGTGTGTGTGTGTGTGTGTGTGTGTGTGTGTGTGTGTGTGTGTGTGTGTGTGTGTGTGTGTGTGTGTGTGTGTGTGTGTGCGTGTGTGTGTGTGTGTGTGTGCGTGTGTGTGTGCGTGAGGGACCTCTAGCTCCCAGCGCGTTCCTATCATCTCCCCTGTGTGCAGCCAGGCGCGTTATGGTTGTATTTCATACTTAGAGAACTATCTACTCAAGTCAAATGAGGAAGTTCGTGAATCATGCAACTGATTGAGAATGTTTCTGAATTAAAAAGTAGCTCGTTCATTTGCAAAAAGGCGATTATTTATGTAGTTCTTTTCGAGTAAAGCTTGCAAAACTTCCGAGGAAAAGTGCTTATTTTATTTGTGCATTCACTTCACATCAACTTGGTTTGGTTTCGCCATAAATCGTTTTTTTGGCCTCCAATCCCCCCCCTCCTCCTCCTCATCCCCAGACAAGTGTTCCGCGGCCTGGCCTGGCATCCCCCACATCACTATAACAACCAGGGACATAATGCACTACACAAACAAAACCAATGCTTATACATTACAAGTTACTCCGAATAAACTGGACCATTTTGTTGTGGATTGGGGGAAAACAAAACATTCGATTTGGCCCAGTCTCTAATTATCTAATAATAACAATCATGCGATCAATTAATAATAAAAAGTATGCCATTAATACAGAGGTTTGCTCTCTTTGCTTACCCTTCTCATACTCGTTGGGTGTTCCGACAATCTCACTTCATCAACAGATGAAACTGCTGTTTTTGTTGTTGGTTAGCCATCGGGCGATTGCTTTCTTTCCTAAAAGAGGCTAAGCTACTTGGAGGTCCAAGGTCCGCTGGATCGATGATGATTACACGCGAAAACATGTCGGAAGTAGATGGCTGGTGGACAAACTAGCTCGCAACATCTTGAGACATAATGGCTACCTAACTCACTCCTTGCAACATCCAAAAATAGCAAGAATAAAGCAAGCGAACAAGTTCTAAAAAGCTCGTTTGTTTACAGTTCACAGGTTGCCGGCTGCGTATTTGTTGTCGTTGTGCTATAAAAGTGGATACATTGTATTAAAAAAAAGGGTTAATTTCCCCCGAAAAACTTCAAACAAACTCCGAAATCGGTTGGTACTCAAGTGTGCGGGAGGCTTGGCAGACAGAGCTGACGTTACTGCTTGGCTTGGCCAGCATCAGTCTGTGCACTTGTTGCAGTGATTGCTGCTTGGGGGCGGAGACAAGCTTTGTTGGGTGACCGCAACACGACCACTCTCGGCGATAGCCTATCAGGTTTGAACTAATCGTAACCATATAACCGTAAACCACGCCCACAGTTAGGATGCGATACGCTCCATTGAGAAAAAACAGCGTTGCGATGAGATGAGCGTCCTCTGACGTCATTTCTGACAAACGAGCTACTGTTGAGAGCGAGGACAGGACCATCCAGTTGTCATGCGGTAATGCAAAGCTCACCGTGTTTCCTCATGCCATTGCATTGTGTATAAATATGTTAGTAATATTCTGGTATACACCAACTCGTGACGTTAGAATTATAAGGTTCTATCTCCATTTTTGTCAAAATTGAGTTTTTTTACATAATCTGATCCATTAGGTGTTTATTAATACCTGTGTGGTGTTATTTTTTTAAATGTTGACATTTTTGAGTTAGTAATTAATAAAATACAAAGGTTCCATCTCACAAAACATAATGGAATGTAAAAACTTTGACGCTCAATATCTCTGAACTGCCCTAAACGGAGATAGAACCTTATAATTCTAAGCTCACGAACTGTTTATTGACACTACTGTATGTATTTGGATAGCCTACTACGAAGGAGAACATTAATGACAGTGAAAGAGATTTACAGTGGGATTATAATTCGTGAGAAAATCAAACATAACATAACAACTTTGTCACAGTAAAATGGAAATGGTTTGGTTGACAAAAACTGAACAGCAGATTAATATGAACTGGACTTGTATCCAAGAAGAGATTATTTTAGCATTCAAATGTAACATATTATTATAGGTATATTACAACATAATATCAGTTATCATCGGCATCTTTCACAATCTGTACCGTTTATATCAATTCTTATATTCTCTGGTAAATCAAATGTAAGTCACTGAAATTATGCATTTGTCATTTCCCTGAATTCCATAGTAGGCTCCTGAAGATCCAGTGGGGATAAACATGATTTCACACAGCTGACCAGTGGATGTTTTCTCTCAGGCCTCAACTTCCTGTTTACAAAGTCATTAGGCACCAAAGATCAGGAACCCAGAGAAGGTTGTGTCATCATCCTCGTCTGCAAACAGGCCATTGAAGAGCTCTCTTCCGGCCACCTGCAGCCACACCTTGTCCCCCACCTCCAGGTGCAGCACAGCCCCTCCTGTTGCCTGGTCCTCACTATTCTGGTAGACGTCCGTGGTGTGGACGACCTTCACTCCGTTCCTAGTCAGGGCCACTTTGACATTGCGGGAGTACACAGTGATGCTATAGGTGAAGTAGTAGGCCCCCGCCACGGCACAGGTGAACCGGCCTGTCAGAGGGTCGTAATGACCCTGGAGGTTGTAGATGATCTTGTCAAACCGGATCGGCACATTGTGCGGCGGGAGTTTGGTAAGTTCGGTGAGACCCACTGAGAAAGCACTTTTGGGGATGATGAGTGTCTCCCCCTTCTCGCCCGTTAACCCAGTCTCCCCCCGTGACCCTCTCTCCCCACGGTACCCGATGTTGCCTTTCGGACCTTGGGGACCGAAATCCCCCTTTGGACCTGGACGCCCTAGAGGTCCCAGAGGCCCCTGAATGCCTCTGTCTCCCTGGTGGCCAATTTCTCCCTTCTGACCCTCAGGCCCACGGGGCCCCACCATCCCTTTGGGCCCCAGGGGTCCTGGTAATCCAAGCTCTCCCTTCTGGCCCTTCAGTCCCGGGGGTCCTGAGACGCCCTGAGGACCCATTTTCCCTGGTGGTCCCTTGTCTCCGTTGTCACCCCGTCTGCCCTTAACTCCTGCCAAGCCAGTCACACCTGCAGATCACAAGCCCAGGTTGGACTCCCTGTCTTTTCATGTTTGTCCTCTTTAACACAGTTACATTCATATGATTTGTCAATGAAATCCAATGGGGATAGTAGATAGGGTAAGTAGTGCAAAGTGGGGCCATGTGGCTTGTGTAACATTAGGAGAAAGACTTTCAGCAGATCATATGACAGATCAATACACTTGAAACTGTCTCGATTGATTTTTCCTTTTATAGGACAGTCTTACCAAGTTCTCCTTTGTCTCCTTTAGGGCCATCCTGTCCTGTCAGTCCAATAGCGCCAATTTCACCTGTTCATTAATACAATTATCATGTACAGTACGTTCAAAAACATATATATCAGTGAATGAAATAGGTTGCATAGAATTAAAATAACTAGAGAATACTGAACACTGAATACTGAATTCTTTGGATCCCATTCTATAGAGGAGTCAGTGCTTCTGTCTTACCTCGATCTCCCTTTTCACCTTTGAATCCGTCTCGCCCATCTCGCCCCGGCATGCCATTGTGTCCAGGATCCCCTGGTATTCCGGGATGTCCACCAACACATCCACTCTTTTTGACTTCTTCCTCTGCTACGCATCTCACCGCCAGAAGGAGGAGCAAGAGAGTGACACTGAGTCTGATCTCCACCATGGCACTTGAGGTGCCAACAGTGCCTCACTATAAAACTGCCCAAGAAGAAGAATACAACAAGATGTAGAATCCAGCTCTACACATTCCAGTTTAAATGTCAGAACACACACACACACACACACACACACACACATGCACATATCAATTGCACACACATCACATGCATACAAACACACACACTGACCACAGAGCTCAGCTGAACGAAGGAGAGCCCACACACCAACCAGGGCCACATTAACTAACCAGTGACATCCTCATGCCAAGCTTGCTGTCCCATTGGTCCAACAGGGCCTTTTCAGGTTACTTATTCTGTCTGCCTCTCTCTGTTGTTCACCAGGACAATGATCAGCTTGGACTGTGCTGGGAATACTATAGACACTATAGATACTATAGACGCATATTTATTATAGACACTTAGCTTGACTGAGTGTCTTTTTATCTTTTGTAGATTGTACATTTATTACATCTGAATGTCTGTATTTCGTATGTTCAGGACCCCAGGAAGACTAGAGGTACATCCGTGTGCTTCTAATGGGGATACTTAAATCAAATCAAATCAAATCAAATACTTATCGCCATGGCAATTTCAGAAGCAGAAGGCAGCAAAACCGTTGTTGCTGTGCGTTTCTTCCCTGCAGTGGTATTAGAGGCAGGAGATGTTTTTACTGATCTCATGAACTTCTAGACATAACTGCACACTGGTGTGAGTGACTAGCTCTTACTCAAAAGGGTAAAAAAAAAAGTGAAAGGTATTAAGGGGATAATAGACTGAGAGGGGGAGATGAATATTGGATGTCATATTGGCTCTCCCTGTGCTTTAATTGACTGAAATGATTTTGAATGTCAGAGCACTCTGACAAAGTGGCTCTTGGTTAGCCAAGAGAATCATTAACAGTAAAAAAACAAGACTAAGACACTAACTCAGCTCCTTCATTTGAGACATCAATTGAGCAATGTTGTTACTGCTTGACCCCATCAATAACACAGTTCCGATAAACCTTGACCTTTTCCGTCTGTGTTCTAGGGACCATGCCCTTCCCCCAAGCAAATGCCTCTGTGAAGTGTTTGAGTTTAGAAACACTCTCCTATCTTCACTGATAACATTCCTTGGAAAGGCTTACTTCCTTTTGGTGGAAATGAATTTCCAAACCAAATGGATAAATGAATTTATTTAGCAAACCACAAAAACAATATTTGAATCCTTTGCTTTAACTTCATTCTTTTATTTTGTCATATTCTCTACACAAGCTTCCAGATATAAACAAAATCTCATAATGAACATGACGAAAGACATGAAAAACACATTCAAACAATATCTGGCCTGACCTTAGCATCACTTTCACACAAGGTGGCTATTTTAAACAGCATGGATTGCCTGAATACAAAACACATGGACACAAATATGTAACCATCCAACATCACATAATGTTCTAATTAAATGAAACAAAATGAGAATTCCTCAGCACTGTGGTAAGTGACATCGTTTATAGGGCATAGTATACAGTCGTTAAGTTGATACATACTGTCTTTGTGAACCAGGCACAATGTGATGCTGATTTGGTTAAAGTGGTTTCTTGTCTTCAGACAACAAGACAGTAGAGGCATCATCACTGTTATATGAGGTACAGCACAGCACAGAGGCACAGTAAACACCCTCAGAGGATACACAACCAATAACACACAAATCGAAATACTTAACCAAAAAATATCGGAAATAATTTAACATGCTATATTGTCTTTGCTGTCATATTTGGAATATGTCTAAAATACTATTTGCTTGTTTTGTAGAGAGATGAGTTTTGGGTCTCTGGTCCATCCATGGAGGGCAATCTCTAGCAGGACCATATGGATGGAGGGAGAGAGTGGGACCAAGGTGAGGGTTAAGTAGGGTGGGTCTCTAAAGAATGATAAGCAGGAAGCTTATAAGATAAGAGGTCTATGGGGTGATGAGCTCTGGGGAATAAGGACCTCTCCGTTTGGGTTGGGGACACACAGAAGTGTGGGTTAAGGGGGAGGGGGGGGGGGGTTACAGTGGGGCTGATGGGTGAGGCATGGGGTTTTAGGCGTTTCTAGTTTCAGTAACAGTTACTTAGGGGAGACCCTCGGAGCAGGGCGAGGCTGAGGGGTTAAGGTTAGGGTTAGGATCATGGCTCTACATGATCTGGCGGTGCATGCCGTAGCCTGTCATGCCAGACTGGGAGGCTCCACGGTTGCTGCCCATCTGCAGGCCGATCAGACTCTGTCCCTGACGCAGCTGCTCCTCTGAGAACTCCCGCCGGTGCCCCTGGGCTTTCCTGTGTGAGTTAACAGGACAGGTACAGGTGAGCGTAGGTCACTGAAGACCATAATAGTAATCCAGCACTCAGGTGAGACATGCAGAAAGACAGGAGGAGAGGGGTAAATAAACAGGGCTAGATTAGATACAGTGTTTTCTTTCTAAGTGGGCCTCTGCTTACCTGTGGAACCAGTCGCGGTCGCCACGGTAATGGCCGTCGTCCTTAGTGATGGCAACACTGCCCAGAGCCATCAGGGTTCTTTGCACCGCAGCCATGTCCTTCCCTGTAACCATATACAGTAGCGACACACTTTACAAACAATGACCCCACCTAAACTGCTAGAACAGGAAAAGCATAAACGGGTTGCTAAATGAGGCTATACCGCAATCACCGTAAGTGAGTCATTATGGTAATTGTTATCAACTATTTTAAATATTTTCCTGAACTGAGGTATCTATGGTGAAACAATTACCGGTATTTGAAAAATGGATAGGGCTTGCAGACACGAAAGGGCACTCGGCACCAGAGATAATAATGCTAGCCTCTGCATCATTGGAGAAGCATGTTATTGTCTGGGAGGTGTGTGTGACATTCAGCAATGTGTGAGGTGGGTGTGTGTGTGTGTGTGATGTGTTTGTGAGGCGTGTCAGAGGCCCTCACCTTCCCACAGGTCCACAGTCTGAAAGATGTCTGTGGTGATGACGCCGTAAGCCTCGGTAGCCTGCAGGAACTGGGAGATCTTCTCCATCTGCTTGAAGGCCATCTGAGTCTCCACAATCTTCCTTACGGGCTCCTTGCCACGCGGGTACAGGCTGTTTATGAGCTTACACAGAACCTAAGATGACAGACAGAGAGTCGGAAAGAGAGGGAGAGAGGTTAGGTAGACAAGGAGTAAAAAAAAAAAAAAGAGAAGAGAAAGCAAGGAAAAGCAGAAGAGGGAAGGTCAGTCGAGATTGAAATATTGGTCTCTTTGTTAAGTTTTAATAGATGTAATAGTTTTATTTCACAGCTCCTATTGTTACTATTGTTATCCTATTGTTTGTTATCCTATTGTTATACTATACTATACTATACTATCCTATTGTTTCCTATTGTTATCGTTACTCTGACACTCACTGTTCCATCCTGAAGCCAGCTCTGGAAGTTCTCCCTGCCCGGTTGTGGTCGCTCCAGGTTGCCTCCACACTGGGCCACGACCCAGTCCACCAAGCGGGACTCCAGGTCCAGATCGTACTTCTGCTCGATCTTCTCCTGCACTTCCCGGCTCAGCCCGTAGCTGGGTCCCCTGTTCGCCATGGCTGCTGCTACTCACCACCTGACCAATACCAGCCTACAGTCTCCCTGCACGACCACAGCACAGTCAGTCTGAAACTGACATACACCAGATGCAAACATCAGATTTGTGGTTGAAAACTGGTTGAGCAGATGAGAATGTGGACCGGACCACATCTGTTTGTAAACCTAATATTATTATATCAATCATCTCTATAAATAAACTTTATTATATATATGAATATATTTAATTGTATAATAATTGTATTTATATATTGTGCATTGATAATACAATTCAACGGACGTCCATTGTTCCCCCTTTCCTATTACTGTATATATCTTAATAATGACACCTGTGCCCCTTACAGCTCAGTCCCAGCACATCCTCTGAGAGTCAGGGCTCGGCCAGGGATGGGTGTGGTCTTTGGCCTCCGTCCCGCACAGGGACACGTTCATTCTAATGAGATATGGAACTTGTGCGTGCTGAGCATACAAAAGCAATTCAATGCCATTGACAACAATGCACTGAACTAAAAGAAGCCTATCAAAACTTTCCAGGTTTTAAAGTAAAATACAATTATAATAAATTAGAGATCCAATAATAATAAAAAAAGAAGAAGGAAAATATAGATTTCTATACTTTCTAGAAAACAATGAATAGCATGTTGGCTACACGCCAGACAAATGTAAGTTTCCCAAATTTCCCGTGGCTATACCACAAAACTATAGCAGCAATGACGTTGAATTACGCACCAATATAAAAACAACGAATGTGTCATGCACGGAATATAATCATATAAGCAGTGAATAGAGGCTCGGGCTCGGGCACACTTACCACGCGGAGGAGGAGGAGGATGCGATAACGTCCCTTTTGTCCGGTATCCTTCCGTTAGTTCTGCTGAGCTGGGCAGGGCAGGGGATGCTGGAGGGCTGAAGCATCCATGAGGCGCGGTAACGGCGCGTGCGTGCGAGGGGCTAGGCTCGGGACTGAGTGTCCGGGAGTGTCACGCCACCCTTTTATATTCGTGCGCCGCGAGGAGGGGACCATCTCTTGAGATCCCAGACACAGGATGCGACATGACACCTCTACAGGATAGGCAAAAAGCCCCCGTTCAGCTGGAGTAGCCTATATAGCCTAAACGAACCCTCAACATTGTAGCTAACCATGAATCATTTCAAAGAGCTCACATGTTTTCACTCTATGCAGAATTTTGACTTAAGCCTATTCTCTTAAAACTTGATGCATCCGAGAAAGACAATGAATGTGATGGCAATGCTTATTATACACAAATCATGTGCAATATTTTTAATGATTTATATTTGGCCAAAAAAGGCCAAAATAGTGCCTCTAGCAGCCTGTCTTTTTGTTTCGATAATGAGATCGATTGTGGTTCTGCTTTAATTGGGTTACAGTTAATTGAATTGGATCTGCTCCGGAGAGGCTGGGTGAGTGTACTGTTCTACAAGGACACACACTATATTCGCCAAACTGCATAATAGGATATGAGAAACAGTAAGAATGATTGAATGAATATATTTTCCAAAATGAAATGTACGAACAGTAAAGGTAGTGTTCAGATGCTTAGCCTATCTGTGAAAACGAACATAATACCCTTTGTCAGACATTAGACAAACTTCAGTATATCAGTGTGTATACGCATCTCCAGCACAGCAATTTGCTTCAGCCAACTAGCCATCTACCAACTGGTCAAGTCTACGTACATACATACAGTAACCCTGGCCTTTTCACACCCTGATCATGTTTGAATGATGTCCTCTGGTGGCTGTTTGGATGCGGAGGTGACTGATTGCACACCTTCTGTATTTGGAGTGAAAGTTCACAGCAGCAGTTAACCGATCTGAGAGAGAGAGTTACTGCTGCACTGCGTGGTTTCACCCCATTGAACACAGTCCAATGGCCAGTCACATGTTAATCAACAGCCCAGCCGCTCCACCGGGCCTGGGCTCTCTCCTACACATTATGGATGTAGAGGTTGTATAATGGAACGTTCCGCTTTAAACATCAGTCAGAAATGACTATCCTTCAGGGATCCTTGGTGGTTATTCAAACACGTCTAATATTTGGACATGCAGGATAAGGTTCTATGCAAATGAAAACTTCAACCTTTGTTATTTACGTTCCCCTCTTAGAGGTTTGTTGTTTCCTTTGAATCATTCTGACAGGCTGCCTTCTCTGTTTGTAAATTACTATATTTCGAGTCTGTTCTATTCTAAGGCATTATGTAGATCTGGATAGTGTGAGAGAATATATAAGTATATATATACACACACATACACACACGCACGCACGCACGTACGCCTCGCTGCCTCAACAGCCACACATGTCACTGTGTGTGTGTGTGTGTGTGTGTGTGTGCGTGCGTGCGTGCGTGCGATACCTGTGGGTGCTGTCTTCAGACTTGGCTCATTTATTTGTACAGTAAGAGAAGAGACCTGCCCCATGGTGTGCAGAGGCTTTATTGGCCAAAACGGGAGAAACATGGTAAAAAAGGCACAGGAGAAGTATGGGGTCTGGCAAAAGGACCAGGATGTTCTGTCAGACATAAGCAGCAGAGGAAATCCCGTAAAGGTGTACTAAAACAACACTGCATATCGTAAACTGGAACGAGTAAAAACACTTTCCCAAGGCATGAGGGACCAGGCTTCAGATGCGCTCTTTCTCAATCACAGTTTATACTTTTGATGCTCCTCATCCCTCTCTCTCTCTCTGTAACAGCACTTTGAGGACAAACTGGGTAAGAGCTGACTGGAAAAAAGGAGGGGAGATTAGAGTGGGGGAAGGTATCATATTTGGCAGGGAGACAGGGCCAGCGCCATTGGGTGGGTGGTGTGTGTGTGGGGGGCGGGGGGGCTTTACCAGCTCACGAGACCCCCTCCTCCCTTCTCTCCCCAGTCTCACCCCCCCCCCTGCCCCCACTCAAACCAGAGTGGTCAGCTTGTCTATGAGGTCATCGATGGTGTAGACCATGAGCTTGATGTCGTCCTTCTCTGCCATGCGGTGTTGGCCGTGCCGGCGCAGGATGACGTCCACGTCGGGGCTGAGGACGCGCTCGGCCACCTGCATGGAGATGTGCCAGGGTACCTCGTCGTCCTTCAGCCCGTGGATCATCCTCACAGGGCAGGTGATGGGGAGGGGGCTCTGCAGCACGCAATGGTTCTCCGCCTCCTTCAGGAAGTCCATGCTGAACGTGTACACGCCCTCCTCGCTGTGCTTGGTGCGCACCGTCCAGAAGCCCTTCTCTTCAAACTCCTTACGGGCCTGTGGGGGGAAAGGGTCCGAACGAAACCAAAACAAAGGCAAGCAGGCAATGTTATATCGACGGGTCAACTGACACAAAGCACACAACTCACCACTACATTCACTACAAAAGATCGAAGGTTCGTACTCAGATACACGTGAAGGTGGTTATACCACTAACAAACACACCGTCATCAGAACATAATACCTAGTGTTATCATGGTCATAATTTTTTCGATAACACTGCAACGCCGCAGCACAGGGCACATCAAACAGAACTAGCGATTGTCAGGCATCATCATAATTGCAGGCCACACATCATCAGATTCAACTGTAACACACATTTATTTTTAAAACCGTTTTTGATTTCTTTTTTTTCCTGAGTGGGGCAGTTCCACTCATATTCATTTTAATTTACAGACAGGAAAGTAAGGAGAAGATGGGAGAGAGGGCATGTCAGCAGGGCATGGGCCGGATTCAAACCCAATGCTGACACAGGCATAATGTAGACCGCGGTGATAGGCCACCGGACCACCCCAGGCCACAAAACCGTTTTTGATTTCTAACCGCCGAAGTTAAATAGGAGATGAAAAACTACAGCTGAGCACACAAAATAACATCACTAATCAGACAAATCAGCACGGGAAAGGAGCTTGTGTGAGCTAGCCCCCGTCGCAAGGCTACAATGTTGCCAAGTTCTTTGACGCATGTTCTTTTCCTCCATAAAAGTGTATGAGATACATTGGGGCTACATACTTGTGTGTAGGCAGCATGAGGACCATGAAGGAAAAGGCTGCTTGAAGAGTCGGCAGAAAAGTGAATATAACCTGACTAAAAGGCTACCACTCTCCAAACCTAGAGACTGGTGAAAGTGAGACCCCCAGAGCAAAGGTGGCTACCAGGCGTCCGCTACGCCACATGTAAATGTGACTGCATATCCATTCAATCATACTTTTTCCACCATTTCATGGTTTTTCTTTTTTCAGCTCAGCCTCTTGGGCCCCCTGGTTCGCCCCGTGGTAAACCAGTGCATTCATCCAGAGCTGTAGTCTGAATGATGTCCTGTCCAGTGATGTGTCCATTCTCACCTCAATAGGAAGTGACTTGAAGGATGTGACGAAGTGGTCTGCTGCCGTGGAGATGCCCACCAGAGCTGCAGTCTTCTCAGGCCGGGCGATGGCAGTCAGCAACATGAGCCAGCCACCCATACTGGAGCCCACCATGATCTACACAGAGGAAGCATGGGAAAACCAGGAGGGAAACATGAAAGATGTGTTGACCTGGGGGAGCATCTCTAGGCTAAAGTGGTTTCTTCTGGTCTCCTTTCTCATCCATTTACACTGACAGGAAAGAACGAGAAGGAGGAAACTATAGTAGTGGGCATCTTTCAGATTTCTTTCACCAACTGTAACTAACTAGTGGCTGAAAATATACCAAAACTCCTGTAGCATCTGTTTAGATGGAATGAACCTTACAAAGTAGCATATCGTGAGCCTCATTGCATAATTGCCTAAGTCATGCTTCACTTGTGGTCAGCCGAGCCATCTTTGTATGTAGTGTCAAAAATGCCCATGTTAAAGAGATGACTTGGGCAGATAGTGATTTTGGAATGTAACAAGCATGCTGATAGCATAGGCAATAATGCACAGTGAATCAGCAGTGTTAGGAGAGTAGAGTTAGGCAGATATTTCAATTTGGCCAAAATATGACTTAGCAATTATGCTATGCTATGAGGCTAACAATATGACACTATTAATGTGTAGCACAGTGCCCTCTTGTGGAATTTTGTGCCAATATAATCACAATACAGCAACAAGCAAACTCATGAAGGTAACAATAGCACAGTCTTTACCACTCCACAAATCTGGAAAGCACTTTTGGAGGTCCTAAGAAGAGACAGACCACATTTGTCCATGTCAAATCTTGGTCTTATATAAGATACGCGTAACTGACAGTGACTGCATGAACAGAATTGAAAAGACTAAACCATGCCCTTCACATAGTTTCTACATGATTCATGATTCACAAGGGAAGGGTTCACCTGTGGCCCTTCTGCGAGTTCATCCAACACAAAGAGGACATCTTTCTTCCAGGTGCCAATAGTCCCCTCTGCAAACACACCCTCTGAAGCCCCATGGCCTGTGTAGTCAAACCTGAGGAACCACAGACAAAATCAACACAGGACAACACCAATAGAAAACATGCATTTGACATTTTGTATGTGTGGGGATATATTCAAAGATATAGATATTACGTATCTTAGATATATTTTGTTTCTTTTAAATTCTCTTTCATTTTTCTGTCTATTTAGGGACGGACATTGAAAATTAGCGCAAGCTAATGTGTTGTGGTGCAATGCATTTCGCTTGTTGAAATGTCAATATATCTACAAACAAACAAATAAATAAATAATGATCCAAGAATGGAAACACAAATAGAATGTGCGCCTGGGTGCCAATCTATTTCCGTTTTAGCAAACTTCACCCCTCTAAACTCAGATGAGTGACCCATGCGTTTTACCTCAGATATGAGTGGCCTAATGACTTGCAGAACTCTTCCAGGGCCTCTGCTTTCTGGCCGTTCATGCTGGAGCCATACCCAGGCAGAAAGACCACGCCTGGGCTCTTCCCCTTCACTTTGCGGTAGGCCAGCTTTGGAAGGTCCGGCCGAGTCGCATACTGCACTGTGGACTTCTGCCTTACTCCTATTACACATAAACAAACAAACACACACACACACACACACACACACACACACACACACACACCATTTATATTAATCCATATAGGCCTAATCCAATTCCTAACATGCAAAGGAATATAGACAGACAGCTTGAAGGAAAAGTTATCTGAAAAAAAAGAATCCTGTTCATTGATACATTTTCAGTTGTTCATCCACATCTTAAAATCTGGGCAAGGCTTAAATCTTCGTCTACTCAGTTGATCATTCTTTTTTTTGTGTGATAAATGTTGTATTATTATTTGGAGTTATTATCTGGAGTAAAACAAGGCAGTGGTAACATACAAATAAACAAAGGAGAAAATACAATAACAAAAATACGATTTACCAGTACAAATACAAAATTCCCATAAATCTTCCACCCCCCTCCCCTTCCCAAACCCCCTTTAACCCAACAGCCCCCCACCTCCCCAGTTGATCACTCTTATGTAACATTTGGCTTTTTTCTTTTTTTATCTTTTTTATCTGGGCCAGTCCTGTGTTGACAACACCATTGAATCACGAACATCTAACTAGGATTGAAAAGCATTCATGTCGAACATTTTGCAAGCCCTACAACATAAATAGCCTACATAATTAACAATAAAAGACAATAATAACGCTATGGGAAGGGAACAGCTATGCCGTTCTGCGCATTAAACTATGAAAACATTGCGCTCGTGTTGAATAACCACCTCGTTGGCATGCGTTTAAGTTATTCCGCAGGTTACAATAGCATAATAATAATAATAGTAATAATAGACTACATCAGAGTAGTGGGGGGAGGGTCGCACACATTGACATGGGGGTCACACGCTCCGTACCCATCCATGATCCATGGCACTTTACGAGTTGCGTAAAAGCGTAAAAGCGTAGATGCTGGTCACATTACATACTCTCAAGTAAAGCGATACATTCAGATGACGGGGCCTGTCTGTGCCACACCCCCCTTCAGTGATTTTAAGTTCTATAGTCTGTCTATTTTCAAGTTATATCGCTATCCCTTCATTTGTCGTTTAGTACTGACCTCCCAGACATTTGGGCGAGAACGTAGCGACTCC
Organism: Nansenia antarctica; assembly: GCF_963989245.1. Lineage (NCBI taxonomy): Eukaryota > Metazoa > Chordata > Actinopteri > Argentiniformes > Microstomatidae > Nansenia > Nansenia antarctica. Next base: position 17,179,718 of record NC_137682.1, read on the forward strand.
TGCATTGTTCAGAATGTGAGTAAGTCCTCTGCGGCAGGACCTCAGCGCCACGGCGGCCATGCTGCTCCGCCAGCCACTGCGGAAACAACGCGAGAAGAGCAAGGTTGCCAGATAATGAAGCGCAACTCCTATTTCGTGACGTTAGAATGATAAGGTTCTATCTCCATTTTTGTCAAAATTGAGTTTTTTTACATAATCTGATCCATTATGTGTTTATTAATGCATGTGTGGTGTTTTTTATTTATTTAATGTTGACATTTTTGAGTTAGTAATTCATAAAAAATACAAAGGTTCCATCTCACAAAACATAATGGAATGTACAAACTTTGACGCTCAATTTCTCTGAACTGCCCTAAACGGAGATAGAACCGTATAATTCTAAACTCACCATTTGACTGATAATTTGCTCCATCATAGCATAAACTGAGATAATGTGAAAAAAATATTGCATGCCTACTAGGCCTACAGACTACAGTCGAAGCACAATCCTTAGGCTACACTGGTGTGAGTCAAGTCATCAAAGTTCTTTCTTGTTTTCCTAATACATTTAAACAGATGTAATCATGTTGAACCATCAACATTTGGGGTACTTTATCAATCTGATTACTTTCATATTCAATAATTTAAAAAAACGCCATCTTGGGGTTGTTGTAGGTAGCTTGCTTTTTTATTGAACCTTTATTCACACAGGAGGGGGGACACACCGAGACCAAGGCCTTCTCTTTTGCAGGACAGGTGCACAATATTGACACAGACTGAATTGCTGGGCTGGTGTCTGTCAACAACATCTGGTCTGTCAGTGGCCATAATACACTATGAATGAATGAATGAATGAATGAATGAATGAATGAATGAATGAATGAATGAATGAATGAATGAATGAATGAATGCTTTGAATGCTTTATTTCGAACATGTGAAAAAAGAAATAGTTATAACAACAGAAAAAATAAAACAAAACCAAGAAAAAAACAAAACAAAAACAAGAAAAAACTAAACAAAAAACACTATTTACTTCACATGTCCGAAAAGGAGTGGGAAGAAGCATAATATTATTTAATCCTACCCCTTCTCCAATACTCAGAGATTAATAATTAATAATCTGCAGTTAACTTCAATATTACTATATATTTTTTTTTAATTATTAAATCAAATTTATTTACGTATTTTACATATTTACCAACAATAGAAAACAGATAATGTAAATAAACAAATAATCTGTGAAAACAACTGGTGACTATCACTATCACTATCATACTATTGCTATAGGCAGATCAAAGTAGCCTGTGTTTTTATCATAGCACAACGGTTTAAAAAAAAAAAGTCTATCATGTCATCTGAGACATGTCATGTGCAAGTTATGACTGTCAGTCTTGTAACATGCACACTGGTAAAATAAAATGACTCAGAGCGTCACCGGTGGCGGAAGGTCATGGAGCAAACAGAACGGAAGCGAGAGTAATAGCACCATCCGCCATTGTGGAATCTAAGGGATATTCCAATCAGGCGATAGGCAGTTCCAGAGTGAGTGATACATTGTAACATCAATAAGAATCGGAGAACATTGAACATCGCGTACGTACACTAGTATACAACGTCGCTATCCTTCAGCAGCGGAGAGAGAAACATTGTTGCAAAGCAAAGGGATCTGCCGCCTGGAAAAACCCCACCGCCTTTCACATACTGATTGGATAACCCGAGACGAGAGAGAAAAACAGGAGAATCGGTGGACAGTCACACACAGACAGCGATCAGTTTCGGTTCCTGGAGGATGTCTGCGACCACAGTCGATCAGGTAAGGCCTGATCTTTTTTAGTTGACAACCTAAGTGTCGTTTACAAATGAACGATCCCGATCGGAACTTTTGTCGACACTGCCCAGCTGCTCTCATTTAGTGCAAATGCAAAAAAGTCTTTGATATATGATCGCTTGCTATGGGGCTGTTGTGTAGGCCGACTCTTTGAAGCACCGACTGTACATCCGTAGTGTACATCGCTAACTCCATCTGTATCCGTTTGCTGTACTGTACTCATTAAATACAATGCGGCACGTTTACTGGATGTGATTGTGCGTTTGACATCCGGTCAATAATGCAAAGCCATACGTCTTGGATCTGAGATCACTGCGCTTTCCTGGAGCGCTGGTCTGAGTTATTCCCGCCTGTGTGTGTGTGCACTGCACACCTCCCGTTTGTATTATACCACTGGTTTGTTTTTCCTCTTGAATGTTTGAACCTTTTGTAGGCTATGCAATCTGATAACCCCTCTCTCTCTCCCTCTATGCACTCTTACACACTGTGATACCAGAGACCCAAAGGACAAGGAAATAAAGGTATGTATGTATGTCACATCATGTTTTTACGAACCACCCAACATTATAACAGTAATCCTGCATGCAAGTTTCCAATATTTTGACAATTCTACTGCTTTGGGTCCCTATACAGACTTTAATCTGTTCTAGCACTAGACGCATACCTCGTTCGGTGTATGTTTTGATTGTAATAACGATGACAAAGAAAATAGTGTCACGAAAACACTTTTGACAACCCCTCAACCTTTTCTGTTCTTGACGCTTACATCTGTCAAAAGTAGGTGACCTACTTTTACTCCTACACCTCTGTGCTTGCTTGTCAAGATGTCTCCAGCCATGTGTTTACCTGACATACTTTATTGCTTGTAGATTGTTTCCCTGTGGCCTTAAAGAAGCCAGGGGACATTCTAAAGCCTCATGGCTAAAGTTGGTTGTGTGCCTGTGGTTGTGTGCGGTTGCCCTTGATTTTCTCTCTTTATTATGTCTACATACAAATGTCGACTTGTCCCTGTTACAGTGCAAAACGGATCAATGCATCAGAAGGATGGTGTGAACGATGACGACTTTGAGCCTTACCTAAGCAGTCAGACGAATCAGGTGAGTCTCAGTTCTGCCATATGAAGGCTTGTTAATTGCGTAGAGAGGAGGACATGTCGCTGAACTCATTTAGCACCAACACCCTCCCAACATTTAAACAGGCCCTCAAAACCCACCTCTTCAAGCTTGCCTTCACCAGTTAACCCTCTCCCCCTTCCCCTTCCCATGTGTCCCCAGCACTACCTTATTTAGGCCCCTGTACTTTATTTTATTTATTTTTTGTTTCATTAATTTTGTATTATTACTACTCGATCTTTTCAGTTTGTAAAGCGTCTTTGAGTGTCTAGAAAAGCGCTATATAAGTCTAGTCTAATGTATTATTATTATTATTATTATTATTTAGTGCAGAGGGTGTCCCCAACATGTCAACATTCTAGAGTTCCAAGGGTGACTTTATTCACCAAAAATGCATTTTGATTATGACGCTTCATTTTGTAGCCAATCAAAGTAACATTTAAGCAATATCACACGAGAGGGAGTGTGTTATACTGAATATCAGCACGGCTGTGATTCGGTCGTAGGTACTCGGCCGCAGGTGTGTGATATTGCTTTTATACAACAGTTTTACAGCGCGACTTATTAGTTAACAGTAATAAGTGACAACAGATTATGATTTGTTTGTTTATTTAATCATAAAAATAAAATAAAAATAGTTCTGCAACTGAACTTCAAATGGGCTGTTGCCTAGTAACCTGAACACAAACATGTAGTCTAATTAACGGTCATTTAGTAGAACATCTGTGCGGCGGAGTGATGCATATAGTTAAAAGTCCCAGTGCTGTTATACTGTATTTCGTAACTCATGGAATGCCTCTTGTCCAATCAAATTACTTGGTCGGAACTAACTGTTGTATATTGCTAGGTAAATGGTGAGTGTTCTGGAATTCTTTGGCAGTTGGTGAGTTCTAACCTATGATGAACTGTCAAGGGTTTGTCTTATGGTGGTAAAGACTCATGCATAGAGGGTAAACACTTAATAATAATAATAATAATTCATTGAATTTATATAGCGCTTTTCCGAGGCTCAAAGACGCTGACAATATGGGAAAACAGAAATCACAGAAACAACAAGCAACAGATAGCATGAGCATATAGAACACAGAGTTAACGAACTTCAAATAAAGAGCTGACGCCAATGAAAGAGCCACTGAATGATAATCACTTTGACACTCATTTTGAAATGGAAAATGTATTACGGATTATGTGTGATAATGAAATGATTGTTTAGCGTGTGGGTGGTTGATTGCATGCTCCTACCTACAGAATTGCTATATTATATTGCACTGCAAACCAAGGAAACTGTGCTATAGAAATTTCCCCACAGTATAAATAAAACTATACTACGGTATATATTGATTATAAGGGTTTTCTTCTTCTGCAGTCTCCACTTGTTGCTATGGGCAACAGATCTTGTGATATACTGCCTGGTATCCATCAAGACACACCAAAAGCAATGCTCTTATTAAAAGAAACATAGGGCCCGGGGCTGGGATATATGAGCTTTGAAAAGAGGGTCAGATTTGGTTTGCATTGGCCTCAATCACAGAGTTTTCCCTGTCTGACACTGTTTCTCCCGCCTATACAGAGCAACAACTACCCACCAATGTCTGACCCCTACATGCCCAGCTACTATGCTCCATCCATCGGGTTCCCCTACTCCCTGGGAGAGGCCGCCTGGTCCACCGGCGGGGACCCCCCCATGCCCTACCTGACCACCTACGGACAGATGAGCAACGGCGAGCACCACTTCATCCCCGACGGGGTGTTCAGCCAACCGGGAGCCCTGGGCAACACCCCGCCCTTCCTCAGCCAGCACGGCTTCAACTTCTTCCCTGGCAATGCAGACTTTTCCACCTGGGGCACCAGTGTCTCTCAGGGCCAGTCCACACAGAGCTCCGTCTACAGCAGTAGCTACGGTTACGCCCCCAGCTCCTTGGGCCGGGCCATTGCTGACGGACAGGCAGGCTTCGGTAGCGACACCCAACTCAGTAAGGTCCCGGTGCTGAGCAGCATCGAGCAGGGCATGACAGGGTTAAAACTAGGCACGGACATGGGGGCAGCTGTCACCAAAACCGTGGGCTCTCCTCTGGGGGGTACTGTGGGCATGAGCAGCATGGCGGCCAATAATATGCCTCCGACTGTTAGCTCGTCCGCCCCCAATCCCACCTCTTGGGCGGCCATCGCTAGGAAGCCGGCGAAACCCCAACCCAAGGTCAAGCCCAAAGCCAACATGGGGATGGGAGGCCCAGCCATCCCCCCGCCGCCAATAAAGCACAACATGAACATTGGCACCTGGGACGATAAGGGCTCCCTCAACAAGCCCCCCTTAGCTCAGGCCATGATGCCCCCCCAGAGCATGGTACAGCAGCCCCTCATGGGCCAACCCCAGCCCCTGCTGCAAAGCCCTCTGCCCCACCAACATCAGCCCCAGCACCAGCACCAGCACCAACACCAACATCAACACCAACATCAACATCAGCACCAGCACCAACACCAACCCTTCCAGCTCCAATCTCTCCAGTCCCCCCAACACCCCCAGCAACTGCCCCCAGGCCCCCCTCACCCTCACCCCCACCAACACCAACACCCCCACCCCCACCAACATCTCTCCTCCCAGCCTGGCCCACCCCAGCCCCTCCACCAACACCAACACCCCCAGCAGCAGCACCCCGCCCCTCCCCAGAACCGCTGGGTGGCCCCCAGGAACCGGGGCGCCGCCTTCAACCAGGGCGGCGGGGTGGAGGGCTTCGGTATGGGCGCCGGGGTCCCCCTCAGTGCCTCCCCCTGCTCCGGAGAGGTCCACCCCGTGCTGGAGAAGCTGCGCACCCTCAACAACTACAACCCCAAAGACTTCGACTGGAACTTGAAAAACGGACGCGTGTTCATCATCAAGAGCTACTCCGAGGACGACATCCACCGCTCCATCAAGTACTCCATCTGGTGCAGCACGGAGCACGGCAACAAGCGCCTGGACGGGGCCTACCGCTCGCTGGGCGCCAAGGGGCCCCTCTACCTGCTGTTCAGCGTCAACGGCAGCGGCCACTTC
>NC_137682.1:17190668-17195668 GCF_963989245.1 Nansenia antarctica
ACTATCAGGCTATAGACATGACTACAACAACACTCTTCTCCCACTGTAAACATGGGCCGAGTGTCTTACTGACATCTGTAAGCCATATACTGTACTGTAATTACAGACCATGGTATTTCCTGTTTGTGCTCTTAAAAATACCTCCTCCATAGATTCTGATGGAGTTGTTGCATTGTGATGGAGAATTCACACAAGTTCCTGGCAAATGTCTCACTCAACAAATTAATTAACAAAACAAGGTTTTCCTTCAAGAAATCCCCATTCCTAGCTGTGTTTTGACTGATACACATCTTATGTTGCAGTAGCTCAACATTGGGTGTGTGTGCGTGCGTGTGTCCCTATTCAAATAAATTGTAGAATAAATAAATTGCTAGCAATATGAATGTATTGACCATATAAATAATTAAAGTATCTTGGCACAAATGTTTTACTGTAAATTATTTTGTTGCATAGGAGTTACATTTTCTGCTTTCTAGAACACAAGGTGCCATAAGTGAATCAGGTTGTGATTGTGTGTTGTGTTACTGATGGTGTCAAGCTCACACACTTTGACGGACAATGTGTAAGAAAGAAAAAAATATGGACATTTTCTCATGGGTGGCATTCATTGACTTGACATGTCAATAGACGAAGGATCCTGAGGAAATGACACAGAATGCCGCTTTAAATTATATATAATGATGTATAAAAGAACAAAGATACATGAAAGAATCATAATCTTCATGACCTTTGTGATTTCTGCGTTAAGGAAGGAGCATTTTATCAAATACAAAAAAAACCATCATAATAATGTTCAGTTCTGCAAAAGCACACCCAGCTTATACACCCCACTCAATTGGCTTCAGCATGTAATTTCCAATATGGCCACCAGAGAGCGGCATTGTATCATTTGCAACCAATCGACTTCCCAAGTACAGTGCTACCGGTTCCAAGTCTTCCTATGATAGGTCTCCTTTCTAGAAAACCCACAATGCCCTCTTCTTATGCACCAGCCCTTCCAACTCCTCCAGATGCAATTACACCAGGAACAGGGCCACTTGTTGTGCAAACTGCAGCTTTGTCAGAGCAATTAATGCCGGCTTGCCAAGTGTGTCCTTCTATGGAGAGGGAGAGAGAGACAAAGAGAGAAAGAGGAAAGGGAGAGAGAGAGTGGGAGAGAGATTGAGAAATCCCTTTTTGTGTCTGGTGAAGAGGGATAAAGAGTTGTAATTATAACAGAGGAGGCTTTGGATTGTGACTTTTTCTCTGTCCTCCTCTCTGGTAATGTGTGCATCCATCAGGCCTCTGCAGACAGCTTCTGAAAGGACAACACACTTCCCCCCGCCTCAGTTCTTCTGTGAACAAGGCAGCCAAAGCAGCCTGCCCTATTAATAGCCAACACAATTCTCCTCTCACAATTACCGGTTGTTGCACTTGGCAGTGTTGAGATGCACAAAGAAGGACCAAATATGCTAATGGAGGTTTAATTTCAGATCTCTTTAGAGTTGTGTGGGGGAATCTCACCTTGTTCGTTCAGAGATTAAATTAACCTTGTGGCAGGAGGTGTCTCACAATAGAGATCACACCCTCCGATATTGACTCTGTTGCCTTCGTCGACTCCTTAAGATGTTGACATTTTGATAGCACTACATGCATCACAGGCCTATTGTGTTGTGTGTGTTTGGATGTGATTATTAGGAGGTTAATATTGTGTTTATGGGTATTTGGCTTACACTGGTCTTGGTTGGACTGGTTTTCTATGACCTTAGTTTATTAACAATGAACCTGTTGTAGTTCTATTACCTGTGGTCAAAACCCATCTAAGGGGAATGCCAAACTATCATTTCAGCCATCCAAATGTCTTCAGAACACAGATCCAATAAAGTGGAGATGAGAGGGAAGACTTTCTCTGTTAGAATCTGCCGCTGCCTTTGAAGATTCGATCATATTGAAGACTCGTCACGACATGGCTCAGGGCAAGGTTAGGGCACATCTCAGCTCTGACATTTTCTCCCTGTTTTGAAGGTTTTCACACTCTGGGCCTCAGCGTGTCTCTCCACAAGCCTAACCCTGACATGTGGCCTATTGATGGCGATGCTCAGTGACATTTTGGGATCTTAGGGTGATAACCTGACGTTATTTCAAACAACATTTGTTTGTCAGTTTAGAGCTGTTGAAATCCGGGCTTGAAATAGAGTGGTGACTAGGGGTGTGGGCCATCCATTCCCAGAACAAAAGCAGGGCCACCCCCATAAACATCTAGGAATCAACATAGGCTCCACCTGTAACCATTAAAAGACATAATGACATTGGGGCAGCCCATTAATTTTAGGGGCACTCAGAAGAGTCAGTGTGTCATTTGAAAACCCCTGGTTGAAATGATCCTATTTTTGTAAAGAGGCTTCGAGTGACACTAATGTGTAGATTTCTGCCCGGTAGACATGCTATCTCTGTTGCCATGGTTATATCATTATCTCTGAATTCAAAGTGGAGGCTGAACATGTTTCCCTTCATAACTGATATGATGCAGATCTAAGTAGGAGAGACGTCATTGTTCTTCACACAATGGAGAGGGGCATGGACGTCTGAGAAACATGCCAGCACGCTCTTGTGACATCTCATCACTGACAGGCTTGATCACGTTGATCATGAATCTGACTGTCATTGAACGATTTTTTAATTGTATTGTAACCTGCTCACCTTGCCCAAGTCACTGCATCACCGACGGTCCGTGTTTGAGAGGGTTTCATTGTTTTGCTTTGATTTTTCAATTATGTTTGAGTTGATTCAATGTTAAGCATTTTAAAAAAAACTGTGAATCAATGTACAGCAGGTACTTGTGCTTGAGCTGTAGTTCTTCCTACTGTCCATGAGGAGGCGCCCTCTGTAACAGGGACGTGAAAAGACTCTCCCAAGGCTACCGTACCTCACTCCTTCTCCTTCATATCTTCAAGTCTGTTTCTGCTTAGTTAATTAGGACTCTTTGTTCATATTGCATGCCCATTTTCAGCAAAAGGTATTGAATCTCAAAGGCATAAAAGAGAATGGAAACAAATGGAAAAACACTGATAGAATAATTAATCACCAACATCTTTACAAATGAAAGTAGCTGATGTGGTTCAAGTTTAGATTGAGTTTGATAAAGTTTCTCCAAAGAGACATAGGCAGAGACTCTCATCCTGATCCTTGATCAGATTTACCAATCAGATATACTGTAATGATTGTAATGTTATAAAGACACAAATGATCATTATTTAGATTAAAAGGCTCCCCCAATCAGCCAACTCCCCACAGTCGTTGATAATAACGTAACACAACGTTGCCACATCATCCTAATCAATACTGTAGGTGTCCCCAGAGACATTCCTGTATCCTCTCCTCCTCGCTGTGAGAACCAATGAGAACACTGTTCATCTGCTCCCTCTGCTAGCCCACCCAATGGGCATGTGACTGTGGCACATCACATGACCCTCCTCAGTTCTAAAGACAGATGAGTTCAATTTCTCATTCCAGAATTCTCTCCACTGCTCCTAGTCCTTGTGTGCTGGGCTCCCGGTGACGGAAGGGTCTGATGTCAGGAGGGTTTGGGACATGTCCAGGCCAGTCACTTGACAGTAAACTAGACCATAAACAGTAGTGTTGCCGTTTTTTACCTAAGGTGTCAGGTTAATGCCATTCCGCTCCACTACTGTCGTGTTTTATTTATGAGCACAAGTGAGAGAGCAAGACTTGGCCTCCCGCTGTATTTATTTCCCAGATTCCTCTGCATATTTGAACAGCAGGGTCCCCGACATGACACGCACCCTGGCGCAGTTTACATCAGGACATCTTGGGCGAGCTATGAAACTTTAATCCACACTCACACACGCAAGCACATGCACGCGCGTACACACACACACACACACACACGCACACACACACAGACGCACACACACACACACACACACACACACACACACACACACACAGAGAGCTCAGCATCCTGAGGCTTGAGACAGTGTATTCCATCACCATGGGAAACTATTGGAAATCTCAGTCTCTCTACAATGGTATTGTAATGGAACGTTTGGTGCCAAGATGGAGGATCGTTTACCAAACCCTGCGTGTGTCTGTCTCTGGGCAGGACCATTGATCCTTTCATCCTTACCTCATACAAATGAGTACTGAGGAGGTTCTTCTAGCATAGTAATGATCATGCTATAGTAGCTTCCTGTCTCCCACGTGGATGGGGGGGGGGGGGGGGGGGGGGTTAAGGTAGAGGGGGTTAAGGGATGGCAGGGGCCAGGAGTTGGGAACAGGGGGGGGCAAGGAGTTGTAGAATTGAGGGTCAGCGATGGATGTGAGGGTCCAGAAATGTAATGCATTTGAAATGAAATGAAAAGATTGGCTGAGAAATGAAGTATTAGATTCTGGGTACAGAGGCTACGAGGCTGGGGATCCAAGGGTGATGGGCTGTGGCCTGAACCCAGTGTGTGTGGGTATGAGTGCACATACAGTATGTATGAGTGTGTGTGTGTGTGTGTGTGTGTGTGTACATATGTGTGTGTGTGTGTGTGTGTGTGTGTGTGTGTGTGTGTATGTGTGTGTGTGTGTGTGTGTGTATGTGTGTGTGTCTGTGTGTGTGTGTGTGTCTGTGTGCATGTGAGTGTGTAATGTGATGCAGGCCTGCTCTGCTCCTGCGACTTCCTCCGTCCTCCCTCCTGCTCAGGCCTGATGGAGATTAAGGGCCATTAAAGGCTCTCTGCTGCATGTGCAGTTTCTATTGATCACATCGACTCAACTCGCTTGAGCCAATGATCCGATTACAAGTGGTGTGCCCCCTCCCCCTACCATCCTCCTCCTCCAACTTACCCCTTCACATCCCCCCTCCCCTCCCTGGCCCACCCCTTGCCCCCATCTTGGTGCTCAGCGGGGGCTGCTGACTCCCTTGCTGATGTCAGCACCAAGAGCAGCCCAGCAGGACCAAGCTCCTGGACAGGCCTCTGCCTGCCTGTCTGTCTGTCTGCCTGCCTGTCTGTCTG
>NC_137682.1:17198168-17203168 GCF_963989245.1 Nansenia antarctica
AGATCTGACTGGAGAGAGTCGATTCAACATGCTACTCTACAAAGGAAAGATGATAGGCTACCATTTCTCTGTAGTCAAACGTAGGGAAAGTAGGAAATGGTTGCATTGTAATAAACATGAGTGAGGCTACCGTACCGTACACAATGTCAATGTATTCATCGTATCAATCGGAAAATACTTGGAACTGGAAGCACTGAGGACCGGGGAAAAGGATTCAAAGTCGAAAGACTCACTCGCTGTTCATTAAAATGATGTGAGTCCCAAAGACAAGTGCACGAAATCCACTTATGCAGACCTGACACGACTGGACCCGTTGTGGTGTCACTTTCAACAACACATTTGCATCTGTTATTTACATGCATAACACTCAAGTCATCCTCAAGCTTTAACATGCATGGAGGGTTCCATAAATGAACCAAAGTGGTGTGTCCATCTGTGATTTGATATAGTGTGTGTGTGTGTGTGTGGGGGGGGGGGGGGCGAAGGCACTGACCTTCCCCCGCTACTGCAATTACATCACAGGGCCGAGTCTCTCATACATATTAATGCCAAGGCTGGAGGCACGATCCGCACCTTTGATTCTCCGGGATCTGAGGTACCCATTGCATGACAAGTGTCTGTGGACACAGAGTGTGTATAATGGCTTTCTGCTCTGGGTAAGAGAGACCATGAGCTAGAGCAGATCAAAGAGACCCATCCACGCACTGCAGGGGAACGAGGAGAAATGTGGTGTGTGTGTGTGTGTGTGTGTGTGTGTGTGTGTGTGTGTGTGTGTGTCATGGTCCATAACAAACCCCCCTCCATTATGCAACTTTCCACACAGTCCCAGGCAGGTTCATAAGGTACATACACTGTATGCATATGTGTGTTAATGAGTGAGCGGGGGAGAGAGAGAGAGAGAGAGAGAGAGAGGGAGAGAGAGAGAGAGAGAGAGAGAGAGAGAGAGAGAGAGAGAGAGAGAGAGAGAGAGAGAGAGAGACAGACAGACACAGACACAGACACAGAGAGTGATCATGAACACTGTAGAATAATCTTCTACAATGTCACATATTCAGCCATTGAGTTGGGTTGTATTGTTTTTTGGTGAAATTTGTAGAACTACAGAGAAATTAGTTTTCATGACGAGAGTCATGAAATAGACTGCTGTAGTGTGGTGGCTCTATTGGCTTTATTGTCCTTGTGTTGTATATTGGTGTCAGTACAGCTCCTCCAACAGTAGAGGGCCTCGTTGTTTTAATGTGTGGTGAGGAGGCCGATAGTGGAGACGATAGGTTCCATTTTGTAATATCCCCATAATTCAATTGCTCTGTATTTGTTGCAACAGATATGGCACTGCACATTCATATTCATATCCTCTCAGCTGATCAGGTTGTCTTTACGCCACACATTATAGAAATACATACATGTGAGTATGATAGCTTTCCAGAATTTTATTTAGCAAATAATCCTGACGAAACTATTGACTGGCTTGTTTAAATGTATATTTTATTTTTAACTAAACTTTGATTAAAATACAAATGTAAATGTACTGTACATGTATAGTATTGAGGCACTTTTTAAATCTAAAATGTCTGTCCTCAGTGTTGTGGCTAGGGCCTTTGAAAGCAGGTGAGTCCATATCTGGGTGTATTAGATAGATGATACATTTTACATAATTTGTTTGGCATTTAGCAGACGCCTTATTCCAAAGCAACTTACAATCAATACATTTGACTAAGTAAGTGAATCATCAATCCACCAGTCGTAGCAGGAAAAGTAATCTAGCTCAGGCCAGCGGCCATTGGCAGTCGTCGTGCTAGAAGATTATTATTAAAAAATGCTGTAGACACTGGAGACTGTGAATAGTACAAGGGTATGAAATGATATGTTCTATGTTATGAAAAGGGCAAAGTGCTATAATTTACACCACTGAATGAAATGCATTGTCATGTAGCTGTGAACGTGGTTTAGTGTGTGAGGCACTCTCACTATAAGACACAGCAGGGGGGAATCCATAAAACAGAATGAGCATCATTCGTAGTGTTTTATTGTTTGATGTTATCATATCATATCTGGGTGCAATAGCAATAATACAAACAAATGTATAACCTCAAAGTAAAATACATCTGAATATGGCAGGATAGATAACAATACTCTATAATCCACATCAATACTCAAGTTACTCTCATATTACAGGGATTTTGATTTTAGTTTTTCATATAATGACTACAAAAAACTTAAACATACTGTTTTTGATATAAACACAAGCTCCTGCTGTGAGGCAGGGTGGTGATGAATACTCTTATTTCTCAAAATGTGTGTCTGTTTTATTTTACTTTCATTAGAACATCAATGGCAAAAAAACAACAAACTCTAACCCTAACAACAACAACAACAACAACAAAAACAATGGCTGAAACAAGCTCTGTTGATGGGACCTCTATTTCAAGGTGAAAACTGATGCTAGCCTATGCTAAGTGTTCCTATAGTGGATCCTGATGCTATTCTTGGTGAAAGATGCTAATGCTAATACAGATTGTTATAGCTGTATAACGACCTGACAGCAGTTATAGAGCAGTGGAACATAGAACTGGATACATGGTACTAGCATAAGGTAAGCTCCCCTCCCCTAAATCTATTTCGGTTATTTAGCTGTATGTATGTTTTACACACACACACACACACACACACACACACACACACACACACACACACACACACACACACACACACTCTGCTGTAGAAAATCTTGGTGCAGAGAAGGCTTGATTTACGGAGCAAAGCGGAAAGGAGACGAGTGTTTCCAGCAGCACTATTGATCCCCCCCTCCCCTACTCCCCGCCCCCCTCTCTCCCTCTCTCTCTCTGTCACACATGGCTTCCTGTGTGAGGGAATGCACTGTAACATATATCACAGAGGCCCACTATGCACCCAGCCCCAGCCCCGGCTCCGTCCATTGATCCTCAGTGCGCCTCGCTCCATGTGCAGTATTAAAAACACCAAGCTTGAGTTACAACTGACATCAATTCTCTGGCGGAAATAAAGAGCCTCTTCAGAATGAGAGTAGAGACTCTTGAGGAGGAGTGCTATGTAGAGCAAGCAAACAAACTGACACACACAGGCAAATCTGTTTGCCTGAGGTTAGTCACACTCCTTGAAATGTATAGTTCTGGAAGGCTCTATACACAAAACAAGACACGAAATGCTTCTTTAAATTCACTTCAGAATCGTATTGTTTATTTGAATGTGAAATACTACATTCCCCCAATAGAAAGTACAGCCCTTTTTTTCCACAAGAGATAAAAACCTGTTACCGCAATTCTAAAACAAAGAAATAGATCACTTAACACACATGACATGAATATGGAGAGAAGGCTCTAAAGGAGGCTGTGAGTAATTTCACCAAATCACAACCTATAATTACGGCTTCAGTCATTAACAGTTTATCTTGCAAAAATCAAGTAATCGACAACACTATTCAAGCAACATTCCCCCCTTGCCACACACCCCGTTGTGTCGCATACATTCAGCACACACACACACACACACACACACACACACACACACACACACACACACACACACACACCCATTTACATATCGTCTGCAGCCATCTGCTCTAAATGATGGGTAATTAACTCAGTGCCTTTGTCTCTGTGGCTGGATGGCTGACATATATACGCTCTTCAAGAGAATATATGCGAAGCAGAGAGCAAAAGAATAAGAGGACGAGGGAGGAAAAGATAGTGAAAAGAGTGAAAAGAGAGCGAGAGAGAGAGAGAGAAAGAAAGAGTAGTGTATCTGTAGAGAGACTGTAACTGTGTGAATGATGCTGCACAACTGACCCAGAAAGGCGGTACAGAACAGTACCATTAAGATGATGGAAGGAGGACATGCTGGGTCAGAAAGGGAGAGAGAGGACACACGCGTACCAACACACACACACACACACACACACACACACACACACACACACGCACACACATTCTGTGATGTGTGTGTGTGTGTGTGTCTGTATATGTGTGTGTATATGTATGTGTGTGTGTTTGTGTGTGTGTGTGTGTGTGTCTGTATATATGTGTGTGTGTGTGTGTGTGTGTGTGTGTGTGTGTGTGTGTGTGTGTGAAAGACATTGTCCATGTCTGTTTGTGAATGCATCCCATCTGTGCCTTCAGTATTTGTGTCCCTGTATATTTGTTTCTATGTGGACATACATAAATGATTAAAATGTGTGTGTGTGTGTGTATGTGTGTCTGTATATGTGAGTGAACCTGCTACCAAGCGGCTCA
Source organism: Nansenia antarctica (assembly GCF_963989245.1). Taxonomy (NCBI): domain Eukaryota; kingdom Metazoa; phylum Chordata; class Actinopteri; order Argentiniformes; family Microstomatidae; genus Nansenia; species Nansenia antarctica. Next base: position 17,202,437 of record NC_137682.1, read on the forward strand.
CCTGTCTTCCCGGTCAAGGTCATTCAGCATTAAACAGAGCTGCTTTGGCCTGCCTGAATGCTGAAGCTAATATTAGCGCATCTGCTATCCAACGACTCAGCTCATCGACCTTTGTACTGTATGACTGTTGTCAAACATGCTTTTCATCTAATATTACTCTGTATATTTTAGTCATTTGATGTCACACATTCATCTGAAGGAACTCACAGTCCGTAGACCCACTTGACAACAGCATTGACAATATCACAGACAAAACAGTTAAAAAGAAAATGATATCATGGATTCAGTTCATTCTGTTCTATCACCTATCCCCTAATTCTGTCCTGTGTTCAATTTACCTTTTTGTGGAATGGAAAACCCCAAATTGTGCATAGTCTGTTCTACACAAACAGTACCACAACATGAAGTGCCGCGATCCCACTGTGGTCAAAATTGCTAGTCTTCATCACTTCTACACCATGTATCCTTCTGCTATAGAGACGAGATACGCTTCTCTCCTCCTGGTCAGATTCACTACTGAGGCCTGGGCCATAATTAGACAGGTATCTTCTCTAGCGAGGAGTAAGAGAGGAGCCCTCTGTCTGTGACCCTGTGCTGGAGACAGCTCTGGAGTCTGTAACAGGAGCCGACAGCCCTGACTAACCTCTGGTTGAATGTGATAATTACAATAATGTACAGAGAGCTGGTCCCTGGTCAAAGGTGTCGGGGGGCCAGGAGGATGAACCTGCTTGA
>NC_137682.1:17213168-17228168 GCF_963989245.1 Nansenia antarctica
GAATGCAAATAGACAGAATTATGCCTTTTAAAAAATCATTCTGAAAACAATTTCCAAAATGTGTGATGAAATGGAAGAATCTAAAAAATGTGCCCACTAATTATAAAATATTCATTCAGATCATTTCAGAGCTGAGTTCAAAACATAAATATCAGACTGATTCCAGAAAAAATTGCAGTATCGTACACTAAAACGGTGTCATCCACTTGCTTCTCTGAACTTGCTTTTGTTCAGATGTGACTGCGTTTCTATTTAAGATTCATGAAGCCACTCAGATCCGGTTGTAGCTGTTTAGGAAGGCTGAGGTCAACGGTGGAGACTCAGTGAGAGGCGTCACCTGTCACTGTTCTCCTGACACACTGACCCCAGGGGTCACCCACCATCCACATAAGGTCATCAGGGCTTGGTCACATGACCTGGGAGGAATTGTGCTGATGAAACACTGGACTTGAATTGCAACTGCCAGTCAGAGGGAAACATTGCTTAGGGAAACCTAACCCTGGACTCATCACTGGTGATGTACTTACCATGTAGATAATCAATTTGTGGGGTATTTGTGGGTGAAATGGTGGCCCCATGCTGAATTATGGCAAACATTCTCTCTCAACTCTGACAAAACAGTTTGTGTGTGAACTGCCAGATGAGCCTGTATCTTTTGGGGAGCTTGGATCCAGAGATTATTGTCCAGTTTTCACGTTCACATGTTTGATTTATTAACGTTCAGACTTTTTCTCGTTTAGGAATTCTCACATCCTCGTGCCAGAGATAGGCAGTAGCCTCCTTATGCACTAGGGTTCTAACACAGAGCAGCCTACTCTAGCTAACTCTCTGTAAGATGACAGCTGATTCAGGCTCTTCTCTCAAGTCAACCAAGTTTCCCTCTCACTGATAATCACACCAATTACCCTAGGCTATGATCTGTCTTCATTCAAGAGCAGACGTTGAAATTCGGACAAATCGATCAGGCAGATTATGAAACAAATGTTATGGATTTGTGCATTGATAGGTGAAATGCCTTCATCATTTCAGAGTGCTCAGCAAGAATGTTATTTAATTGCTATTGATGAAAACTACAGTATAATGCTATACTCACACATACAGAGTACGGTACCTGTGGAGGGACAAAAAGCACACTTTAAAACATTCATGCAGCTCTTGTGTCCCCTAAGGGTGTAATGTACCTCTCCAATATTTTAAGATGTAAAAGAACATAGATATGTAGATGTCTGGGTATAATTGAAGGCTATTACCATAATGCACTCCACCTTGTGTATTATTCATATTCAAATGGCCTCATTGGAGTTGAGCACATTTCACAGCCCTCTGCCTTGATTGCAAATTGAGGTGGTGAATGACGATGGCTGGTTTACACATGTGAAGAGGCAGGATGAGGACATCGCCCATCTAGAAGTCCTTGCAATTAAAGCAGCGAATTTAAAAAGTTCAATATTTGATAATGGGCTTTGTTCTAAAATTGCAACAAAGTCCTAATGAATCACCTCATTGTACCGATAAAATGACATTGACATTTTTTTATGAGTAGAATAAAGAAACTTCTGTGGAAACACTCCAAGCCAGTTAGCTAGCCGGTGAGCAGAGTCTCTCTGTGGCAGATGTAGCATGCTCAGCACGTCCCCTCTCCCCCTCCTCGGGACAATCCGGAGGCAAGCCTCCTCTCATCTCTTCACAGCTGAGAAATGGACCCCAGTGAGCCACGGCAGAAACGGCACCTGCCTCTCACCTGCCTCCCGCTCTGCTCACGTCTGCAAACCCATTTGTCATACAAAGATTTCCAATTGCTCTGACTAAAGATCCTCCGCCCCCTGATCTCTGTATGATTGCCACTTACTTACTACCTCCCTGGACCCCTCTGTGCTACCGGAATCATTTGCCTCACTCTCCAGAACCGAGGGCCCACAGAAACATGGACCTCTCCAGACATGGACCTCTCTAGACATGGACCTCTCTAGACCTGGACCTCTCTAGACCTGGACCTCTCTAGACATGGACGACCTCTCTAGACATGGACCTCTCTAGACATGGACCTCTCTAGACATGGACCTCTCTAGACCTGGACCTCTCTAGACCTGGACCTCTCTAGACATGGACCTCTCTAGACCTGGACCTCTCTAGACATGGACGACCTCTCTAGACATGGACCTCTCTAGACCTGGACCTCTCTAGACATGGACCTCTCTAGACCTGGACCTCTCTAGACCTGGACGACCTCTCTAGACATGGACGACCTCTCTAGACATGGACCTCTCTAGACCTGGACCTCTCTAGACATGGACCTCTCTAGACCTGGACCTCTCTAGACATGGACCTCTGTCTCTAGACATGGACGACCTCTCTAGACATGGACCTCTCTAGACCTGGACCTCTCTAGACATGGACCTCTCTAGACCTGGACCTCTCTAGACATGGACCTCTCTAGACCTGGACCTCTCTAGACATGGACCTCTCTAGACATGGACGACCTCTCTAGACATGGACCTCTCTAGACCTGGACCTCTCTAGACATGGACGACCTCTCTAGACATGGACCTCTCTAGACATGGACCTCTGTCTCTAGACATGGACCTCTGTCTCTAGACATGGACGACCTCTCTAGACATGGACCTCTCTAGACATGGACCTCTCTAGACATGGACGACCTCTCTAGACATGGACCTCTGTCTCCAGACATGGACCTCTCTAGACATGGACCTCTCTAGACATGGACCTCTCTAGACATAGACCTCTCTAGACCTGGACCTCTCTAGACCTGGACCTCTCTAGACATGGACCTCTGTCTCTAGACATGGACGACCTCTCTAGACATGGACCTCTCTAGACATGGACCTCTCCACGGGGTCAGCAGCGATTCCATACACAGCCATGGATATTTATTTCTGTTCAAAATATCAAGACGCTTGAACCTTGCTCTCTCCCTTGACCCCAAATGGGTCGCAATCATATTTCAGGTTGAACCCTGTAATTACAATTACGACACAAAATCAGCTTCGGAACATGAATAAGATGCTGACCTCGGAATAGAGTTGTCTTCATGATTGCCGCTAGAGAAGTGTGATTTGTAAAACATTCTCTCACTTTTCTTTGGGAGGGGTCACGACACCGAACGCGTATTTGTTTGTCTGTCGCCCCATTTTTGATAAATGTTCCTGTGTGATTAAAATTGTAATGAGAAAAAAAAAGTGATTAACATTTCAATTTCTTTGAGAGATGGAAGGAGGTGGGAGGTGGCTCTCCTAGCTATCATCAATCACAGCACACTATCATTTTTCTAAACAAATACTCTATCCTTTCTTCATCACAAACATGCCACCATGGATACAGTCGTCAGGCATCTGACCTCAGGGTTTGAAGGATAAAACAGTCAACTTTCGTTAATATGTTGATGTTAGTGAAAGATGCTTCATTAAATGCAATAATATTTCTTCATAGACGCTCAACTGCTTAATTGCGTCTAATTTCTTATTTAGAAACATTTCTCAATTGCGCTTTAACCTAAAGAAAGAAAAGGAAAGAAAGAAAAAAAGAAACAAACAAAGAACAAAAAAAACAAAGAACAAAACATGGAGTGACAAACAAAAGATGTATGGAGGTGACACTACAGTATCATTCCTATGATATTCATCTCTTTAAACCATTTCTAACTAGTTATAACCAGTTCAGAAATGTCAATCAATGGCTTCTGCATCTTGACTACAATAATAACTCCCTCTCTATCAAATATCATGATGTTGTGAGGACACACAGAAAACAGGGCAACCATTCAAATGTAACATGATGTCAAACTATATTGGATCTGTTTTCACTGAGAAAGAGTGTGTGACTAGGTGAGAGACAAGTATCATGCGAGTAGAAAACAGCAGAGATGCAGCCTTCAAACATTGAGGGATAACTGCACTGTATAGTCTACCATCAGAAGAGGGAGAGGGTGAGTCAAAGAGGGAGAGAGAGAGAGAGAGAGAGAGAAGCCCTCCTCTGAGGTTCCTTCACATGCTGCCCTGCCATTCGCTGAAATTCAGAACCCTTTCTCTTCTTTCACCCTTTTCACCAATCATGACTCCAACGACAGACACCTAAGCTCTCATATCAAAAACCCTGTCACTTCACTTTCATTCACTAGTGTTTCCTTATGCTAGGAAACCAAAGCACAACTTCAGCACACCTCAGCTCCACACAGTGCACATTTGTTTCTGCTTCGCTCACTTTTTTCTGCTGTGACCCATTTACACTCTGTTTCTCCATTCCAGCAGCTTCCTCCCCGATGCTAAATATACCTGGCTGCTCTCATCCCTTGTTATATTTTTAATGGCTAGCGAGCCCTGGTGCAGTCATGTTAGGGAGTCTCTCCAGGCCTTATCCTCCTCTCCTCCCTTCTCCTCTCCTCTCCTCCCTTCTCTTCTCCTCTCCTCTCCTCTCCTCTCCTCCCCTCTCCTCTCCTCTCCACTCCTCTCCTCTCCTCTCCTCTCCTCCCTGGTCCTTCTCCACACCGGCCTCAGGGGACTCGCTGCCCTGCCGAAAGAAATCACCCCCCGCATCACTGGAGATGTGCGGACAGGACATTCCCCGCCCCCCCCCAAAAAAAAAATACACCCTCCTTTGCTCCATCACTTCCTCATGCAGGTGTGAGCGGGGCTCTCTCTATCTCTCTCTCTCTCTCTGGGAATTTGCAAACCAGATTCTTTTTGAATGTGAGATTTCTTCGAATGTATTATTTTTCATTTTAATATTGCTATTTCGCATTCCCTTCCCGATGGTCATAGTTAAAAACACCCAAAATGTTACTATCGTCATATGAGACATACCAAAAATATATTACTTGAAAAAACAATGGCTTCTCCTTGGTAAAAGGTTTATGGAGAGGCTGACACAGGCAGACTGAGAGCCTGAGCAGATTGGTTACAGTGGCTTCCATCCTCCATCCCCGTCGGTGTTCTGAGCAGGGCTCCCTCCATTACACAAAACTCTGTGCAGCGGTTTCAAAATGGCCTCCGCTCTGTTTCCCCCCGTAAAGCGATGTCACAGAGAGTCGAGCTGAGAGGAAATCTCTCTCTGATGCAAATGTCTGCAGATTAGGATTAGAGTGTGTTTGGGCCTTTGTCATTAATAGGGAGTTTATAATCAGGGTCTATCCCAGGGCTCTGCCTCTCATCCCAGGAGTCTGGTACTATCCACAGAGAGAGAGAGGGGGGGGGGGAGAAAGAGCGATGGTGAGGAGAGAGAGAGGATAGGGGAGAGAGGAAGAGGGCGAAAGAGGGAGGGAGATTGGGAGAATGAGGACGAGGGGGAGAGGCAGTGCAAGCGAATGAAATGAGGACTGTTCTGTTCCACTGGGGGGTGTCTGCAGAGCGAGGGGTTGTGGGCGCGCCTGTGCCTCCTCCGCTCTCTCTGTATATCCTGTAACAGCATCCATGGCAGAGCGCTGTAGTACAGTAGCGTACAGTACACACACTCCAAATGTGCTCATTGATTTTTCTGCAGCGGGGCCCGGCCTCTGTGTATTATTTAAATGTTAAGGCGTCTGTGTCAGTAATCACAGGCTCCATTAAAAGTCTGGGGGGGGGGGGCGGTGTGGCCACAGCTCTGCAGAAAGCATGGCAGGGGGATGAATTATTAAGTGGAGTATGAGGTGGTGGGACATTTCCACCGTCGCCCCAGCCCAATGTCATCCCACTCAGCCAGGAGACACACAGGCAAGGGCTGGCTTGACAAAAATTGAGAGTGACTTCCACCTCCCCCCACCCGGAACCGGTTTGATCCTGATTACAGAAACTGCAGCTGGCAATTTCCAGAATAATCTGCAGCTCGAGCCCTGCCCTACCCCCCACAAATCCACCGGCGCTTCCCTTCTTCTCCCTTGCCACCCCCGCCTCTCACCCAGGCATCTTCCACCCAGGCCCTCCAGCGTCGATAATATAGACAGGAGAGGAGAGGAGAGGCCTTTGATTTGCTGAATCAGAGAATCCCATCTGACCACTGCTGTGTGAAACATGTAGATGAGAGAGAGAGACAGAGAGAGAGAGAGAGACAGAGAGAGAGAGAGAGAGAGAGAAAGAGAGAGAGAGAGAGAGAGAAAGAGAGGGGGGGGGTGGATAGGAACTATGTTCCTCAGATACAATGTTTTATTATTCCTATGATATCTCATTCTACCATTGTTCCTCTCTGTTAATGAAAATATGACCTGACGTTATTTTCTCAACATGAATGTGCTTCATTTTAGCGGTTAAATTGTCAACTAAAGGTCCAGAATTGAGTTTCTACAGCCAGGCATCATGATTTTAATGATTATGAAAATGATATTAAACAGAACAATATGAACAATATCTTTATATATGCCTATTAGTGAAAATACTAAATGTTAACATCTGGGATGCAGAATATTTAGCATATTTAAATCAACATGTATTTAAGGTTATCTAAATTCTTGAAGTAGTAAGTGAGAAAAGTGTACATGAAATGCCATAAAAAAAATATAGGAGAAAAATGGAAACAGATGAAAATATAAATTAAATCTAAAGAAACAGTAACAAGTCTACAGTAAATATGTTGTCCCCCATGAATGGCGCATGATGTAGCGCCCCTCTGTGTGTGAATTGGTGACAATTATCCCCCAATCAGTGTAATTTCGGAATTTCAGTTGTTTACTATAGAACCTCCCTTGGGCTAAACAGCGTAATTTTTTAAATGCCTGATCTCTATGGCAAGACGCATCCTTCACCCAAGTTTCGTCAAAATTATCCCCGTGGTGTCTGCAAAATCGTGTGTGACATACAAAGATCTGAACGGATGGACACCAATCCACAATCCCCTCCCCGGATTTCATCGTGGGGGACAATTATTTGACAGCAACAGAGCGGAATCAGCCTATTTAGTGAAGGGAATCCTAAGGGGCCATAGGCTTGACCTTATCATATAAGCCACCTAGCGACTAGCCTTGTTCATCAAGGACTCCCTGCTCATTACAATGCATTATTTTGTGGGCTTGGCGAGGGGATCCTTCGCTGAGGATCGATAGTGAACGCTGATATAATTCAGACATCCTTAATAGATTCGGGTGTCAATCACTCCTGAGGAGGAAGTAGAAACCTGGGCCCCTACCACTACCCCCTACCCTGGGGTGAATGCTCACAACACAATTAATAACGGCGTCAAACGGGTTTTCAGCATCTTGTGTCAAAACCACATCAGCAAGTTGACGTAGCGTTCAGGTCGAGGTCTGTCTCTGGATTCAGTGTACAGATAAACCAATGCCACCTCCATCAGACCACCTCCATCAGAGATGGAATTGTGGATTTGTAGATATTTAGCTATTTATGTACTATATGTAGCTATGTGTTAAAAAGAACAAAACATATCTGGCTGGATATGTGTGTGTGTGTGTGTGTGTGTGTGTGTGTGTGTGTGTGTGTGTGTGTGTGTGTGCGTGTGTGTGTGTGCGTGTGTGTGTGTGTGCGTGCGCGTGTGTGTGTGTGTGTGTGTGTGTGTGTGTGTGTGTGTGTGTGTGTGTGTGCATACATGCGTGAATGTGTTCAAACCAGCCTTCTATAGTTTTCATTCAAACGTTTATTTACTACAGCCTATTCAGAGCAATTCTCAAATCATACCAAAAGCTATTTTCATCCAGCACAAAAAACTATGGCAGCTTAAAAAATTAACAATGCGCTCTCTGATTAAATTGGAACTCTTTGGGGAAATAGGGAAACGTAGTGTAGTGTTAACAACCTTATGGCTTGGATAATTACTGTGGGTTACGCATGTGACTAATTATAAACTTGCATTAAAAGCCTGAGTAGGAGCACATGAGAGAGAGGACCAGAAAGACTTCAGTCAGGCTGACATCTCCATATCTTTGATTCAATCATACTGGGTCAGGATGAAAATGTGAAACACACATCTAAAAGAAGCATTTCTGAATCTAGAAACAGAATTATTAGCGTAATTTATAACGATAATGCATAACCCAAGGATGTGTGACAGCACTGACCTACATTTCTGCCAAACATCGACATGTTCCTGCTCAATAATTAATTTTGTACTAATTAATTTGGACATATCTCCCCATTCTACACTATAATAGACATTTTTAATGAAAGAATGAAAAGGTGATGGAGTGTAAGCATGCTGACGAATACCGCAGGGCCAAAATGTCATGTTTGAAATCCCTTTTTACACCCAGTGACATAAGGCCAGACTATTGGACTGACTAAAATGACTCCCATTGATTTCCCCCCAAACTGGGTATTCACACAGAGACATAATCAGATGTAAATTGTCTGGGTGCATACGTATATAGGAGGTTGTGTGGAGTAGCAGGAGCAGCAATTAGCAATCGGAGGGGCAAGAGGAAACCGTCACCATGGGAGCAAACCGGCCGATACTTACGTGTAAACAAAACATACCAATACAACATGGACACAGCAGGTCCAGTCTAAATGAACACACTGCATACCTCTTCTGCTGTTGTTACACTCAAATGGGTTATTGTTGTTGAGTATGTTATCAATTATCAATCATCATTATAATTTAATTGAAAAAGTCCATCATTATTAATGGGTCATTTTTAGATAACAGTGAATAAGTGTCATTACCTGATATTGCCTGATATTGATCTTTTAGGTAATACGGTAATAAGTAGGCGTTGTCATGCTTTAACTTTAAATAAAACAATTCCAAAAAGTGTGTTAACGTTGGCCACCTCAGTGAGCTAGGTAAAGCCAAAGCAGTAGCCTATATACTGCGCATATATATATATATACATACAGTTGTTTTGGCTCTCAAAAGTGTTCCCAGCCTTCACAACTTTGGGGCTTAAAGATGTTTGTGGCTCGTGGGCATCCAACCTAATGTCAGTGATGTTTATAAATTGTCTGGGGAGTGAATAGGACTTGGGGAGTCAATTGGCCCTTTTGAACAGATGGCTAAGAGCAGAGAGCGAGCGATCGTGTGTTTGTGTGTGTGTGTGTGTGTGTGTGTGTGTGTGTGTGTGTGTGTGTGTGTGTGGTGTTTGCTTTACTTTTAGGCACTTGTCCTAGTAATTGGCTGCCGGCCTGCCAGACCCATTCTTGAGCTCCGTGTCTGTCTCTAAACGTGGTTACCCACTCTGGGCTGCTTCTCAATGGGCCTCTGGCACTGGCCTGTTTGGAAGCACTCATCCAGTGAGTGGGGAGCATGTCAGGCTTGGCTAATACCCAGAGAAAAAGCATCGGAATTCACTGTACTTTTGATCGGGAAAGCACCGTCAACCTTTTTAGGCCTGAATCGTAATTGTTAATGATGAAAGTGGTATTCTATGTTTCTATTTGCCTGTTTATTGATACATATTGTACTGTACTGTAGAGACTTAGCTCAGACTTTGTTTATCTATAACAGAGACTGTGTTGTTGTTGCGAGACAGGGGTTTCTACAGAAACATGGTTGGGTGAGTGGGTAAATGCAGGCTTATTTCCCTAGCCAGCCCAGCTAAGAGCCATGGCTAAAGTCATAGTGTTCCTGTAACCCTGGAGATGGAGGGTACTAGTGACACTACAGGACCGCTGATGACATGCTAAAGGGAATGGGGATGGCAAGAGAAGAGGGTCACAAACCACAAACACACACACAGGCCTGGATTTGACATGCTGGTGTATTCTCACTCCTGATTGGTGCAGGTTTGGAATGTAGGGTAGCTTTGAGCAAGGGGGATAGAGACTTGGTGAAGATGCCAAAGAAGTTGTAGGTTTCTGAAACAACTTTTGTTTCCCTGGGCCTTACTCCAGAATCACTGTGCATGGCAGGCTCACTGGGTTGTTGTTGCTTCTGTCCTCCTGCGCTGCGTGTGTATGTGTGTGTGTGTGTGTTTGTATGTGTCTGTCTGTGTCTGTGTGTGTGTGATGTAATTTACTTCTTGTTAATATATAATTCGGTTTTTTCCCAACCGCTCTCTGAGTCTCTTGGCATGCTGCCGACCCCAGTGTGTGTGTGTGTGTGTGTGTGTGTGTGTGTGTGTGTGTGTGTGTGTGCGTGCGCGTGCGTGTGTGCCTGTGTGTGCACGCAAGCTTGCGACGGCACTTAGGGGGGTGCTCGTGTGCATGTCCTTGGCCGGTTCTATCACTCTGACACTCTAACATGGTGAGGCCTACTTTTTCCTTCCATCCCTGTGACCTCTCCCGTTCAAACCACACCCCCTGACTCCTCCCCTACCCCAGGGTACTGGCAGCCATCCACTCTGCCTGCAGCATGACAGTGCTATACAGTCTCTGTGGATCCCAATGGAATGTTCTTGTGGTCTATATCTCTAGATACACCACCACGCCCAAGCCTCTGCTCTAACCTAGATGGATGGGGAGTAGCTAGCAGCTAACAGCTAGCAGCTAGCAGCTAGAAGCGCGACACTAAGCTAATCTGTCGGAGTGCTGGCACGGGGAAAACAACACCTGCTGCTGTGTCTGGAGGGGGGGAGGGGGGAGTAGCCAACGCTAATTGTGGGAGAGTGATGGAGACCTAGCCATCGCTGCAGCCACCACCGACGTTTCAGCATAATGCAATTAGCTGGCATGTTCTCCTCCAGCATAATTGCATTCTTTTTTTTTTCTTTCTTTTTTGTATATTTCATTTAGCTGCCGTAAAATGAAACGGTATCAGGGAGAAGAGAGATAATGAGAGCAAACTGATATTGAAATGTGTCTGTATTGGAATCCTATTAATGAGAGGTTGGCTGCAGCTGACGACAATGTACTGTAGACTAGAGCATCACACACACGGTGTCACCTCTCTCTCCTCAGTCTGTTCACTGTGACAGCTGGAACAGATGGAAATACGGATGCGTCATTCCACATTTTTTTCCTTCCTGGTTATTTGAAAGTTGTGTTTCCTCCTATTGATTTGCTATCCTATTGCTTTTCCTCTCCTTTTTCCTATTCACATATTGACCCTGTCTGTGTTAGTGCATATTCATGAGAGTTTACTATTGATCTCTGGAATGGAGCCCAGTCATCCTTTAAGTTGCCCTTAAATAGTCGAAACTGAGTTAAAGACGTTGGAGATAAAGTTAAACTGGATAAAAGATAAACAAAACGTACGAGCTTGGAGGGATTCATAATTATTTTCTTATTGATTCTCAGTGACCGGGCGAGTGTTTCTCTGAGTGCAGTGAGGAGGAGAGATGAGAAGAGACGGTGTGATGGAGGGGACATGGCCCAGGGAGAGCTCGCACACACACTCATGCATGCACACACACACCCACACACACACCCACACACACACACACACACACACACACACACAAACACTCACGCACACACACGCACACAGGCACACGCACGCACACACACACACAAACACTCACACACACAAACACTCACGCACACACACACACGCACACAGGCGCACACACACACACACACACACACACACACACAAACACTCACGCACACACACGCACACAGGCGCACGCACACAGGCGCACACACACACACACACACACACACACACACACACACACACACACAGGCTACTGCAGTGACTCCTCTCCCAGGCTTTGATTAATAATTCAGCATTCTACGAGCTGTCCTGCAATCCCACAGCAATATAGCACACATGCATGCACACACACACACACACACACACACACATACACTCAATTACTTACACACTCACACACACACACACACACACACGCACACACACACTCACACACTCACTCACTCACACACTCACACACACACACACACACACACACACACACACACACTCACACACACACACACACACACACACACACACACACATACACACACACACACACACACACACACACTCCTGCAATAAAATGCATTCTATTTATACAGCAATATGACTAGTCATAATATTACCTAGTCATAAAACATACTGCTTTAACTATCTTAGATGTAGAGTGTGCCACCATTTTAATTTCTATTTTCTAAACGGATAGCTGCAAATGGATAACATCTAGGTTTTCCATCATTGACTGCGCTGTGGTAATGTTGAATTGTAATACTCCTTGAATTAGATACAATTAGATAAAAGAGAGAACATACACAAGAGAGTACAACTCAGCATGCTGTAATTTGACTGAATTAAGAGTTTGATTAACATTGATTTATCTCTATGAGAATAAAAACACAATTAACAACGTCAAGTTTCAAAAGAAACCAATGGAGAAGAAAAAGACAGATTGGGATCAATTATATTGGAACAATTATATAGCATATGCGCTCATACACACACACACACGCACGCGCACACACACACACACACACACACACACACAAACACACACACACACACACACACACACACACACACACACACACAGACACAGACACACACACACACACACACACACACACACACACACACACACACACACACACACACAAGCACACACAGCTTCCCCTTCTGCCAGCCTGCTATAGAGTGTATAAAAATGTTTGTCCTAATCACTCCCTAATGACAGCGACTTATGTCCTTAGCATAGTTGATTTGTTTCCTGGGTTTTAAAAGTAGATTATTTCCATGGTACAGACTTAGCGTAAGCTGTTCAGAAACCACAAGCACTGCACTTCAGCTCCGGTTTGGGATTTTCGCCAGGCCTAATCAGATTAAAGCTGTGTGTTTTTTTTCACCCCCTCTCCCCTTTTTTTGTGTGTGTGAAACAACATGCCACACTGCTCTCTGAGTCCTGCACTCGCCCAGAGAAGTGGGCCAAAAACAAATTGCTTTTAGTGGAGGCTGACAAGTCGGTGTGGTGGAGAAAATAAAAAGTTGTTTAGAGCAGATTAATTCTCCTTCACAGGAGAGGGCTGCCTGCGTGGCCGGGCGCCCGCTGCGTGACTTCTTCCCTCTGTATTAGGGAGAACGCAGCCTCGTTTGGTCATTTTCGAGGAGTGGGACGACGTTGAGCAGTTCAGTTGTACTGCTGCTGAGGTAGACACAGCCAAGCCGTTCTGGCTGTAGAAGGGGGACAATAAAAACAAGCTAGACCGACGGCTTCCGGACGTTGTGTGGTGTTAGGGTGTGATTCTGTTCAATTCAGACAATTCAACTGAGCACCTAAACCCACAAAGGGCAATTGTGCTTGACAAGGTCGTGTGAATTCTACACATACTTCCACCACTTCCACCCCCTTGACCAGAGCTGCCCTGCACAGTCGACTTTAACAAACCACCATGTCACTGATATAAGCAGTTCAACCATATCTGATGAGCTTCCTACTAGTAGCAGGGTCAGGATCTCTCTCTTATTAAACAGAAAAGAAAAAGAAAATCATTTCAGTTTAAACTCCGTTTTCGATTCGATTCATTCCTTCTCCGACTGCCCGCCTGTTATTTATGCCTGTGGTTGGTGAGAGAAAAGTCCTGACTCCTAACCTGTGAAGTGTGCTGACCTGGATCCTTCAGCATGAATTAAGTGAACAATAGGCGAGCCGCTTGAATGATGGCTCCACGTGCCTTTGTGCCTCTGTGTTACGAAACCACTTCTAAAAGGGCGGCCCAGATGACACACTCTCTGGAAATCAATCACATTTACTCAGCCCCTGGGCCCTCCAAAAGCTGGATTTGGAGCAACACACACACACACACAAAAAAAAACAGAGTAGAAAGGCAATGAAAGAACGAAATAAAATCCCCTTTGCATTGAGAAACAGACTGAAATAAAGTGAAAACAGGCGAGGGGGGTGGGTGGAGGCTGAGCGCTAGAAATGACTTGGTTCAGATTCTCTTTGTCGACTTGGGGGCGCGCACTCATGCAGCAAATTTCATCAGCAGTGGTCCTATTGATTTTTAACCCTGGAAATATAAGCCTAGTGATGGCGGCCCCAGAGATATCCATGGATGTGGGCCGTGGTGATCTGTGCTTCTCCCTCCTCTCTCTCCCTCTTCGCCGGGAGCGTGAACAAACCAGCGTTCCCTCAGTTGTGTGACTCTGTTCATCTAACACGCACACAGAGTTTACAGACATGACGCTGAGAAAGATAAGGCGTCAATTCAATACAGCCAACTCAGTCTTTCTATTTCTATTGTAATACCTTCGACTCCATTCAAATCAATCAACACAACGTAGCATACACACACCGCTGACACTGTAGGACTGGCTAGATCAAAGTGGTTCTCTGCTCGTGTCTATAAACGTTGCTTTTGTGTTGTTTGTGAGACTGTTTAGTTTGACCGAATCGATTTTGTTTTCGGAAATATGAAAACAAACGAAACGAACAACAAACGGTGAGCAGAGACAAAGAGAGAGAGAGAGAGAGAGAGAGAGAGAGAGAGAGAGAGAGAGAGAGAGAGAGAGAGAGAGAGAGAGAGAGAGAGAGAGAGAGAGAGAGAGAGAACACACCTGTCAGAATCCCTCTCTAATGGGAGTCTAAATGGAGGTCTGGGTGGCTGGCTCTACACTCTGAGTATCATCAGACTGCAGTCAGGCATTCACCATCTGACAGTGTGGCCCAGCGCCTTCAAAACCTTCAAGGTCCACTCTCCGTCCCCTATGACAGTCCCATCTCCAGCTAATGGTTTATACAGCCATTAAGGTAAGGGGAGACAAGGGTGGCAGATCAGACAATGTGAGGGCAGGCGAGCATGTGTGTGTGTGTTTGTGCGTGTGTGTGTGCGTGCGTGTGTGTGTGTGAGTGTGTGTGTGTGCGACTGTGCATGTGTGTGTGTGTGTGCGTGTGCGTGTGTGCGTGCCTGCGTGTGTGTGTGTGTGAGTGTGTGTGTGTGTCTATATCTGTGTGTGTGTGTGTGTGTGTGTGTGTGTGTGTGTGTGCTGGGTGCAGGGCCAGTCCTGTCTCTTCACCATCAGTATTCTGAGCTCTTGGCTCGGGGCAACGGCGTCCATTCAAGACAGCACTGAAAAGGACGAGGAGGGCCGGGCTCTTTAGACTGTAGTCACAAAGCCTGACTCACAGCTGCCAGAGAGAGTGGAGGACACATAAAGGCCACTGAACATATTTGCTACAAAGTTACAGTTTCATTCAATTTGGCCCAAAGC
>NC_137682.1:17235668-17248168 GCF_963989245.1 Nansenia antarctica
CGAGTCAGTGTTTCGAGAGCATTCTGGGAAAAATGGTAGGTACACTGACACATTGTCTTTCAGACTTTGACAACGAAAATCTAATATATGTACTCCTGTGTGGCGCTTGACTCTCTGTACAAATTGATTGATTCTGAATGACTTCAATACCATGACAAAAGGCTGCAATACATTTGTGGACAAATCAAATAAAGGTATATTGTGTTAAAATAGACGGAAGTGCTCCGTCCACAAACATCTCTGCTTTTATTAGTATTGTTACCACCAGAGGTTCTAAAAGGTTTTTGTGAAGTACTTATGGAGACTCTCCTTAGCAGCACTAAATGTCTGCCAGACTTCCTTCTTCCTCTTTAGATAAACCTTAAAAACAACAATAACATCCTCTTCAAAAAAGAGTGTGTGCTCAAATAAACACAACGCAATACATATGCAAATACAAATAACTGCAGTGCTTTTGGTCTCTGAATTTTCTTTTTTTAGAGAAATAATTAGGATATTATTAGCATTTGTTTATTTGTCCCTGTGACAACTGCTTAATGATAACATATTATTCATCCTCTGAAATCTGGGGAGGTAAATTTTTGTGTTAGTAATATACTTTTAGATCCATCTTAAAAAATGCATGAACGTGAATACTTGAGAGGCGCATATTATACAGTATATAAAAAATAAAAAAAACTGTCCCCTGTCCACCTGTGCTAGCTAGCTAGCTCTATTTGCCCCATGCATTGAAATGTAAGGAGGAGGAAAATAGCGCTTCAGTCTAATTGTAACACATACAGTGAGTTGACATTTAGGGCGCTACGTACAGGGAGAGGGAGTTGCCCTTATCAGAGGCTATAATGAAAGGTCAATGGCCTCCTCAGTGTTTGCGTTCAATAATGTAGTTTGAAGGAGCTTCACCCTCCAGTCTCTATTGAGACACTAGCTCTGCTCAGGAGTAGGGCTCGTTTCAGGTGAAGCAGCAGGTTACATTATGCCTATGCCTCTCTCTCTCGCCCCCACCCTCTCTGTCTCTCTCTCTCTCTCTTCTCTCTCTCTTCTCTCTCTCTTTCTCTCTCTCTCTTCTCTCCCTCTTTCTCTCTCAGCTCTGACTGCTGCAACCCTCATCGCTGGGAAAGAAAATCAATGGCATTTGATTTCCACAACCCTCATGAAAATAGATAACTGAATTAGGAAACATTTGAGTAGACCAATGACATTTGATCAAATTATGCCCTGAAGTAATTTCATCACGATAATTTATTGACATTGGGTGAAAAATACAGATATCAAAAAAAAAGATGGGCATATGATGTGGTATATATAGATCGATTCAGGGCTGATAATAAGACGCTACTGACGGACAGATCAGAGCCTCCACCTCGGGCTGAGGAAGGCGAGGAGGCGCAGACGAGAAGACGAAGAGCAGGGGGGGGCGCAGGGGGGAGGGGGGGTACTGGGGGCGCAGCGGCAGCGTCTGCACACACAGATAATGCATGCGTGCACACAGAAGCACACGCTAAGCACATACACACACACACACACACATACAGACACACACACACACACACACACATACACACACGTGTACGTAGGCACACACTCTTGCGCGCCACAGAATTATCCTCAAAAACTAAATACCATCGACTGATGCTGATGCTAATAAGGCCGGCACTGCAGAACGAATGTTGTTGATTGACACCTCATGTGACACAACCCCTACATGGAATCTGCCTGAAAAGCAAATTGCTACTGATACACAATGGCTTCAAATGAGCCTACATACTGCATCCTTTCTCAGCTGACGTTAATACAGGAAAGCTCCCCCCCCACCCCCCCACCCCCCCCCCCCCCCCCCACCCTCTCTCTCTCGTTTTCTCTATGTCAGAAAAGGGAAGGCTGCATTGATAAATAGGTCAGAGAGCTTTTCCACCCCCCCCCCCCAATGGTTTCAGGCCCGGCTTGGCAAATTGTACATAATTAAAGCCCAAGGCAAAGGTTGCACTTTCCTTGAAATAGCAAGTGGAGTGGTGCAGCGGGCGCAGGCAGGCTGCCATGCACGTCTGTACAGCACGTCTGTGCAGGGAGGATCTACCGAGGAGGAGGAGGAGGAGGAGAGGAAGGAAGAGGAGCAGCCATTACAGGAGTGCGATAACTCACACACACGTCACACGCACACACACGCTCGCACACGCTTGCACACACACACACACACACACACACACACACACACACACACACACACACACTTTTTTCTGATCTTGGGAGCTTCAAATTATTTTTTAGTTTTTTCTCAATTGTAATATTTGGTTAATGTGTGGAGAGGTGTAGTGTAGCCATGGCCTTGTCTTCAGAGACGTGTGAATGTGCGACCGCACTATACTGCACAGCATGCAGGACACAGCGCTGACCATGCTGTGGCACGTCTCCCGAGGCTGTCTAACTGCTCTAATGCAGTGCACTCTGCTGCATGTTTGTGGTGGATTCTCGTCTGTTCTAGATCCACCATGGTCTGTTCTACTGTGCTCTCTCTCTCTCTCTCTCCAGTGCACTCTCATGTAGGCTACCTAGTGTGTGTTTGTTTGTGAGCTGTGAACATCAGTCTCTATAAGTATCTTCTCTCTGTGAGGACATCCTCTGAGCTGAGCGGGGAAGGAACGGGAGGCCAGGAGGGGAGGGGTTAAGGACAGGAGGCCGGGGGGGGGGGAGAAGAGGTTAGGGACTAGTCAAGGTACAGGCTAAGACAAGGAAAAGCAATGCAACTCCACTGCTGTTCTCAGGCATTACAGATGGAATGAGATTAGAGGCTAGCAGGACAAGGAGAACATGGAC
Source organism: Nansenia antarctica (assembly GCF_963989245.1). Taxonomy (NCBI): domain Eukaryota; kingdom Metazoa; phylum Chordata; class Actinopteri; order Argentiniformes; family Microstomatidae; genus Nansenia; species Nansenia antarctica. Next base: position 17,238,483 of record NC_137682.1, read on the forward strand.
CTATAGCTCCACAGGAGCTCCAGGAAGCTTTATCTTCAGCATTAGCATAAGTTAAGGCTGTTTAACATGAGCCTAGGCTATATGTGGCTACCATATGGAGGAGGAAGCATAAGCTAAGGCTGTTTAACAAAATGTACCCATGTGTGTGCACCGTCTGTCTTTGCATATCCAAATAACTAACAAGTCGTTTAATAGATTTTCTAATTAAACAATATTTGATCAAATGAATGCATCCATTTGAAGAAATGACTCGACTCAAAATATGAACAGGATTTTTATACAGGGAAAGAAAGCTAGGCCTTTTTTTTTGTACAATAATTGTTATGCCCATGGGAATTCATTCATTTCTTCAGATCTGTGTGAATTATGCCAGTAAATCAAAAGAAACCGAGGCACAAAAAAAAGAAAACGATTTCTACATTCTAAGTGGATGTCATAATATTGTGGGGAAGAGGAGAATAAAATGACACCATTGGAATTTAGTCGTCTTGTAATGCAGTCTTCTAAATTCAATCTTGGCTAAATGTTTTACAGCGGCAATGACTCAGTTCCTGCTCTTGCACTCGTCCATTGTTAATGGTGCAGAAGGGAATTTAATTTAATTTATTTAATTCAATTCTTAATGCAATACATGAGGGACACAATACATGAAACACTAGCCTTTATCTAATATAGCATCTAACTGTGCAATACAAGCCAACATGTTCTTTATTCAGTGAAATAGCCACTGATATAGCAGTTTTACCATCACCCCATTACAGCATTTCACATAATATAAGGAACGTATGTATGGAATGTAATATGTAATATAATGTAATCAATTGTGTCGCAAAATAATTACTAGAGAGTGAGAGAGCAAGCTCTGAAAATTAAACCACATTTTCAAAAGAGATTTGACATTTTTTTATTAGATATTATTTGACATATCATGTAAGTCAAGTAACATTGAAAAAAAAAAAAGAATTATCCCCAAAAAGCAACAGTAAATTCACCTCTATGGTAAAACAAACCAAAAAAACATAAAAACCCCAACAAACAGTGACACACTGTGACCACCCATGTTCCCACCGACACTAGAAATGGAGAGCAGTGAGCAGTGTGCTTTTTAAAATTCACCTCCTCATTTCATAAATGGCTGTGCAATAATGCATCACACCGGTGCTGTGTCTGTCATCCCCCCACACAACCGCAGAGTGTGACTGGACGCCATATGGTGTAAGATTTACCATGGCGACGCAGCGAGGAGGCTCTACCTCAGACCTTCAGCAGAATGTCAAGGAATGTCAGATAGGGAAGAGTGAGAGAGGGAGAGAGTGAAAGGGGGAGAGAGAGAGAGAGAGAGAGAGAGAGAGAGAGAGAGAGAGAGAGAGAGAGAGAGAGAGAGGGGGGAGATACAGTAGTATTGTTCCCCTCAGATGTGGCAGGCTCAGCTGGGCTAAACACAGTCCCAGTCCCATCAGCCTCGTAAAACTAATGGCGGAAAATCACAACCTGGGGGTTTGATCCTCTAAAGGGGCCCTGAGACCTGATTAATATGCAGCTTTATTTGTTATGTGAGAAACACACACGCATGTACACGCGCAGGCACACACGCATACACACACACACACACAAACGGCTGTACCTATATAGTAGATGGCCACAAAAGGCTTGCATTGCACACACCAGCCTGCTTAGCACATCCTCACACAGAACAATGTGCGCGCGCACACACACACACACACACACACACACACACACACACACACACGCATGACGGAACAGCGCATACACATATAACACACGGCAGCACACACGCATGCACATACATGGCATGTACCATTGGAGGAGGGGGACTCTTCTCTCTCCCCCTGACTCTTCCTTCATGTTACTGTGCTGCTCTCTCTCTCTCTCTCTCTCTCTCTCTCTCTCTCTCTCTCTCTCTCTCTCTCTCTCTCTCTCTCTCTCTCTCCAGTCAAGACTCTTCCTTCATGTTACTGTGCTACTCTCTCTCTCTCTCTCTCTCTCTCTCTCTCTCTCTCTCTCTCTCTCTCTCTCTCTCTCTCTCTCTCTCTCTCTCTCTCCAGTCAAGAAGATGAGACAAGAGGCTGCTGTTGCCTCGCATGTCTTTGAATATGCTGCGCAGGCGTTTTTTCCTCCTTCCCTCTCTCCTTATTCGTATGTATGTCGTCCCTCCCCCACCCTCTCCATCACACAGTATCCTCACCCACACATAAACCTCCCCCCCTCACCGCCCCCACCCCCCCCACCCCTTCCTTCCCCTCCCCCCACCCGGATACCACCAACCCCTTGGGATGATGGAGCAACCAGAGAGAAATTAATTGAAATCTAACCCCCGATGCAGGATTAACTAAGTAGGTGAATTCCAGTCGTCACATAATCGCGGCTAGTGTACTATTTGACTTTCATCAAATGGGGGCAGCGACCGGGGATAATGACAGGGAAAAAGGGAGCCAGCTGCTGTGCTGCTTTTCCCCTTCCTCTCTCTCTCTCTCTCTCTCTCTCTCTCTCTCTCTCTCTCGCTCTCTCTCTCTTCCCTTCCCCCTTTCTCCATCTCTCTCTCCCTCTCCATCTCTCTCTCTCTCTCTCCCTCTCCATCTCTCTCTCCATCTCTCTCTCTATCTCTCTTTCTCTCTCCATCTCTCTCCCACCCCTCAGACCCCTGTATGTATTTGGGAGCGTTGGCCACTAAGCCGATGCGTATATGTAGGAGGCCTCAGCAGGGGGAACATCATAAAGTGTTCCTGTCAAGACTGTGTGACCCCCCCTCACTGCAGAAATGGAGGCAAATAACGACAGATAATCAGCATCTGCTGGAGATGTCCCATTCAGTATTACTCCCCTGCCACAGACCGGTACTTACAACAAGAAAGTAGGCGAATGCACACCATTTAGAACCTAGGATTTCTATGATTTCATTTTTGCACAGTGCCAGAAGAAAATGTGCACACCTCCAAACATATTTCGAGAGTGCAGAATACATGAAATATCCGAATGAATAAAACGGAAAATCATGCAAAGCACACATCATGTGGTTGCATGTGAATAATACGGAATATTGTAATTTAATTTTTTGCCAAAGAGATATGAGATAGCACGACGGCGTTAGCACGTCATCAGTGGAAGAGAACATCAACGTGGAGCGAAATAGCTTCTTTCACATCATAACCGTGGTAACGGGTATCTTAGAGACAACGGAGAGCACATTCTGACATAAACTGGGTCAAGCCTTACTGTGCTGTGAGGAAGCATGACTAGCTGTAGAAAAGGAAAAAAATGTATGCAGAGGATTTTTTTTCTCTCGCTTTGAAATGTAAAAATGTAAAATTGTGGTCGACACGCACGCTACTATATCACCACACATGATGTTATTTGTTTGAACTCATTTTGCACACTGAACATTTCCAAACATTAATTAACCAGTGGATAGTGTATGGAACAAGATGGCCACACACACACACACACACACACACACACATGTTATACTCACACTGGTATGGATACAGTATGCACACTTTCACACAGCAGCTCGTTATGATAAAGTGTAAAATAATTTCGACCATGAATAGCTGCTGTTCAACAACACACACGCCGCAGTGGGACACATAAGAAAACAATTACTCTATCCTCCAACTACATGAAAACCTGCTCCTTGTCATTATTACACATGAAAATGGAAACAGAAATGGAACAGATATTGTATTATAGGATGTTTTCAGCTCCGGACACATTTCTCATATATTTACAGCTACCATGGGAATTGGGAAATGGTGTTGCTGCTAGCAATAAAACCATTACATTTCTTAGAAATCTTCTGCTGTGTAAAATCAATATTTCAAGCGAGCTCTGTGTGTGTGTGTGTGTGTGTGTGAGAGGATCTGGGGGGAAGTGGGTGCGGGTGGCTGTGTGGCAGTGGGTGTAGGCAGCAGCAGCAAGGCAGAGTAGGCTGCCAGCTCCCAAGTCGATAATATAGCTTGGGTCTGTGCCCAGTGAGGGTGACCTCTGCCTGTTGGCTTACAATGTCATCTACCGCCCGCCACACGTTACCACTCTACCTCTCTACCACTCTACCTCTCTACCTCTCTTTCTACACACACACACACGCACGCACGCACACACACACACACACACACACACACACACACACACACGCACGCACACACACACACACACACACACGCACACACGCACACACTCACACGTACACACACATGCTGGCGTATCCTTTGGCAGTGGGCTGGACTGTGCATGCCAAGGCAATGGGTAGCTGTATGATCGACAGATGGGGAATGGGCGCCCAACAGGTGTGTGTGTGTGTGTGTGTGTGTGTGTGTGTGTGTGTGTGTGAGTGTGTGTGTGTGTCTGTAATGCGGAGGAAGTTGAAAAATGGGGCTGAGGTGCAGGGCTGTCACTGTGACAGTTATGACTACGAATACGCACGCGCACACACGCATGCACGCACACGCATGCACGCACAAGCACACACACACACACACACACACACACACACACACACACACACACACACTGCTCTGCAGAGCTGAAGGGGTGGAGGGGTGCAGAGCAGAGTACCTGCACAGATGGCACGCAGTCGTCCCTGAGGACCCTGCCATCACACCGCTCCCAGGGAGGAGGAAGAGAAGAGAAACAGTTTTATCTGCCACTCGGAGAGGAACTCAAGCTCAGTCTCCAGCTACTGCAAAGACACAGATGTCTTGTATGGACACTATCCACATTGCTATAGGCTAGCACACCAGCACCATATGCTATAGGCTAACAATAGCACAGCACACCAGCACCATATGAGAAAATGTATGTGTTTGAAAAATACCACAAACAAAGATTTGTTTTGGAACATTCCCACTATATTTTTTATTGTGTAAGTTGCTTTGGATAAAGGTGTCTAGCTAAATGCTAGAAATGTAAAATGTAATATAGGGCAACATGAATTAACAAATGCGTCCATATTGCAAATAGTTCTGATTTCTGTGTGATTAGCCTGTTTTTGCTGAAATTTGTGAAATGTCCTTCTCATGTCACTTGCCCCAGCTTACTGATATGGTCAGTCAGGACAATGTTGCATACGATATTCCAGTACCGATCACACTGTATCAGATCCAGTGTTGATAGAGAAATGACTCTCAACTTCATTTATCAAGATGCCTAACACTAACCCTCATAATCCCATCATTTCATAAAATGTATATTTCTCTTCAGGCACAGATACCGTAAATCACATTCCAAATCTGGAGGGACAGAGGAAAAAAAAAACATGTTTGATTAGTATCAGCTTCAATAAGTCATGTTGATTTATATACCAGTGTCCAGTCAGATCTTTTATTATCGACAGCCGAGGGAGACTGGTGATAAAGTGAAGGCTGCGGTCTGACCCTGGGAGAAGGCTTTGACGCTCCCCACTGCAGGGAGAGGAGGACGGAGGGGTGGAGGGATGGGCTAACACACTACCGAAACATCCTGGTTCAACCTAAATCACATTTCAAAGCATAAAAGAAGTCAATTACAGGAAATTAGAAAGAGCTAGCATCTCAACAAAAGCCATCCTTCACTTTTATTGAGTCTTCTCCGTAGCCCTGGGTGCATTGTGTGCACTTGTCAATAACGGCAATTCATCTAGGTGTGTTGTGTGTTGATAAACCGCTGCGAATTAACCCCCTATACGTACACTGAGGCAAGCACAGACACACACACACGCATGCACAGACACACACACACACGCATGCGCACACACACACTCAAGCACACACAAACTCGCGCACACACTCGCACGTGCACACACACACACACACACACACACAGACACCACACACACACACACACACACTCGCGCACACACAAACTCGCGCACACACACACTCATGCACACACACTCGCACACACACACACACACACACACACACACACACGCACACACATACACATGCATCACACACACACACACACACACACACACACACACACATGCATCACACACACACACACACACACACACACACACACACACCACACACCACACACACAAACAGGACCCGGGGGCAATCACGGATGCATGGCTTGACTTCTCTCCTTGATCCTGCCCTTGGGAACAATGGGAGAAAAATGTCATGAAACCGTTTTACATTACAGTAAATACACACAGCCATTTTGCTGGGGATTTGCTGAGGATCATCAAACCTGCTCCGGGCAATAGAGTCTCACTGTACTCAATGTCCTACACAACCATTTAATGTGTCCTGCCCCATTTCAAATGTCTCATCTCAACACCAATTTAATGCAATGATAACACAAAAATTGCCAGGTGCCAGTAGCTCTAGAGAATGAAAACTGGGAAGATGATTATAGAAAAAATTATTTTGACAATGCAGGTAAATGTTACATATTGGGGAGAGCATAAAATATGTTCTATATTGTATGTTCAATCTTAATTTATGTACAGAAAGAAACAGAGAATAAAAACAAAATCAATCACCATTTAATTCCATTTAATTCCAGGGTTAGTACTGCAGTAATGTCGGCAGCAGCAGCAGCAGCAGAGGTTTCTCTCCCCCCCTGACATCACAACCCTCAACTGCAGTTGCAAAATGCAAACAAAGACATCTCTCCTCCACAAGCCCACAATCCCCGGCTTTCCTCTCCAGCGAGATACACTGGGGCCAGCACATCCTGGGGCCTATTCCGTGCTTACAGCCCCCCCCCCCTCCTCACTCACCAATCCTCAGGCCTTTACCGTTGTCAACCCCCACCCCCACTCTCCACCTCCCTCACAAATCTACCCCCACCCCAGCCTGCCTGCCTGCCTGCCTGCCTGCCTAAACCATCAGAGAGAGCCACTGCTCGCAATCCATGTGCATTCTGTCAGATAGTTTTGTGGCACCCGAATCAATAATGCAACAGTAAATTTCATTTAAATAAACATTAGCGGCCTACTTAATTAATGAAACCTCATCCGCAATTTGTCAGTGTCAGGAGCGCTAACCCCTTTGATGTTGGTATGAATATTCCTTTTTAGAAAATGAGCCTCTCTGACACTCTTAACGCTCATTGTAACGTTAGCTTTCTTTCTCCCCCTCCAACCGCCGCCATACGAGTCTGCACAGGGTTTATCGAGGCGACACAGCACAACCAGATTAAAATCATTTACTGCGTGGGAAGGACAATGAGGGGTCGTAAAAATGAATGCAGAGAAACATCATGAAAAATAGTGGGGGGAATATGTAATGAATCTAATCTGCATACAAGTCACCTGATCAAATGCTTGAGCAATTTCAAAGGCCATACATCAAACACTACATGACGTTAGCATCGAATCAATATTGGGGGTACGTCTACGCCCATACGCAATAATGCAGCACATTAATAATCAAGAGGGGGGATAGAAGAGAGAGAGATTAATAATCAGGAGAAATATAAAACAACATGTTATGGTGATGTGAGATGAGTCTCTGACCTGTCCTTGTCTCTGCACAGAGAACTGCTATTCCTGGTCTGCAGACCCGCATGGATACATCCGTCAGAAGGCTGGATGACTCTTAGCCTACAGTTAAAGTCAAACCAGAGTTCATTCTTCCTTGTATCCATGGTGTCAAAGCAGCTTGGCCTCACTATATTACCATTTTGGGTCATGTGCCAAAAGTCAGTTAGCTTCCTTGATTTCAGAGGAAAGAGCTTTATTCTCCCCACACACACACACACACACACACACACACACACACACACACACACACACACACACACACACACACACACACACACACACACAAACAGCTTGGAGATTATCCACTAGGATACTCATTGCTAGTATATGACAGTGATATTGCTGACATACTGTACACTGTAACTAACTGACTATATCTGCCACAGTCCCTGGTATTGTACATAATAGTACTATTGATGCCAGTAGCCAGATAAAACTCAGATGTGCCAACACAATCAGGTTACACCGCCACAGTCACTGATACAGGATCAGAGAACAAACAAGGTAAAATAATGAGCCCTGGAACAGAAACTACATCCACATCCCTTATTTGGGACACCTGAAATAGGCCAGAGGCAGATCCACTCCTCCAGCACCGCCTCAGAAGCCTGGGAGACCGCAAAGAGGGAGGGAGGGAGAGGGAGGGGGAGGGGAGGGGGGGGATTCAGTGGGGCCTTAAGTGTGCTATCATAGGCGTCTCTTGTGCCTGCCTGCTTTATTTGCGGCAGTCAGGTTAATGAGTCCACCAGCCCACTTGATGTTGAGAGGCCTGCCACAAAGAGCTCCCTCATTAGAGCTAGCCTGGCACGGCGCTCGGAGACAAAGGCACATTCACCACGCTGAATGCCTTTACGCTCCTCAAAGCTGCCAGCCTGCAAGGTCGTGGCCATGGCATCACCCCCTGCACATGCCCTGGCGCCCGGCCAGCCTCACACCACACCACACCGCCCCGCCACCCTGAGCCCAGCCCAGCCTGGCTCCCTGGCTCCCTGGCTCCCTGGCTAGCTGGCAGGCTGGCTGGCTGGCTGGCTGGCTGGCTGCCGTGGCGGTATAGTGGTGAAGTGGAAGTTTGACCGGCTCCCCAGTCCCCCAGTCCAGTGTCGGGAGGAGAGTGGAGCACGTGGAAGCCATGGCACAGAGCCAACGAACGTGCAGTACTGTTGCTCCGTGCTGTTGCTAGCTGCGGTCGGTTCTGCTGCATTCTGAGCTGCACCGCCCGCTGGTTTAAACCCTTCCCTCCCTCCCTCCTCTCTGCTCACCCTTTCCCTCTCTATGACATGCTATCATCTGATAAAGGATAATTTCTCTGAAAAACCCCCCAAAACGTTTTGACTCTTCTTCTCTTTATTTACCTGTTTAAAGTCTGTTAACCCTTTCTGTTCAGAGAGAGTGCCCCAAGGTCTATAATGAGGCTGCTTTACATCCAGAATCCCATTTGCGAGAGAAGGAAGCCCTGAACCTTCATAAAGCAGTTAGTTGACTGTAGTGACTCCTCTCTGTAAACGAGGATCAATGGAGTGTTTTGGAATGACTGTCTGCGACACACAGGCCCCTTATCAGCCAGCAAGCAGGTGCAGCTCCTTAATCTCGCATGGCATTCTGGGTAAGAGGCCGTCATCTTGAAGTCTAAACGCTCCTCCTTTGTACCCTGTGTTATTCATGAAATCTTCTGTTTCACACCTTACCAATGCAGTATTGTTTACATTCAATTAACTGAAGTTTGGAATTCATCATGAAGTCATATTGTATTCCTCTATATCCATCCTATCTGCTTTCATATTCTTATCAAACATAATATGCACCGTGAGCAGCTAATACAAGTACATATAGCCCAAACATGTCTATGCTCATTTATTGTAAACATGTAAAGCTAACGCGTTAGCCTGAGCAGAACACACAAACAAATGAATCTTTAAAGATCAGGAACTTTATTTTTCTTAAAATGGTGGTGACAGACAGACAGACGTACAGTATGTCAGTACAGTATTATGCAGAAGAACAGCATGCTTAATGGTACAACATGTCACCTGGTTCACAGTGTGAGTTTGACATTTTTACACACCGTCATTCTCGGCACAACACTATTTGGTGTGAAGTCGATGTGAAGTCATGAAAAAGACACACAGACAGAAAGAAGCACACAAAAGGAAACACACACACAAAGGCGTGAGAGCAAACTAGCACAGTTCCTGAT